>NC_060908.1:7037500-7337500 GCF_014805685.1 Silurus meridionalis
GCGCGTTTTCACTTGATTGTTTGTGCTGCAGGATTCAGCCATACATGCAAGTGTTCATCATAAAGTGTTCATATTGTACTGCAGGGCAGTGCATAGAATGTGTTGATTTTCACTCCATTTTTCACCAGTATGCACCAGTCGTGTCGCACGAAAATGTGTTGCTCGTTGTGAAGCAGGAACCCGCGAGTTTGTGCACAGGCTAATGGAATGCATGTGAGTGGACGATTAAGGATGTGGCTTGAAAAACTGGCTTTGTTTTGCAGGCTTAGATCAGAGCAAATGACTCACAATCACGCCACTAAACTTGGCAACTGCCTGCATGTCTCCCACTGCACCTGGTGTGCATCCAGAGACGGAGAAGCTCCACCCCTGTGTGTGTGTGTGTGTGTGTGTGTGTGTGTGTGTGTGTGTGTGTGTGTTTTAAAAGTCTGTGTACTGTTTTATTTTTTTTTATTTTTTTCCCCAGTTTGAATGAGCTAACCATTATGTTGGTCATAAAAAACAGTTTCAGTTGATCTGAACTGTAAACTTTTGCACATTTTAGTTCCCATATCTTTATGAATAAAAGTGCAATGTGTGCTTACAGGAGGATTTCATGCTTTAATACTTAAGCAGCGGAATTTGACGGATACAAAATATTTCCTACGTTTGTGAAAGGAATTCTTAACAGTCCGGTTCATAAGTATTTAGACCGTGACTGGATTTGAATAAAGTGTTGATTTTCAGCTTCAATAAAAACTAAATTGACTGAACTGTTTTAGAAATTACAGTTTTAACATGGTCCCTCCATTTCTGTAGTCTCAAAAGTAATTGGGTAAACTTGCATAACTATAAATATACGGATTATTTTTAATACTTTGATGAAAACCTTTTGCCTGAAGTCTAGAACCCCTGGACAGCATCCAGAATGTAGTCCCCCCTCTTGCTTTGCCAGGCCTCTACTATTTCTGCCTTTAGTTTTGCAGCATTTATGTGACACTGAGCAGAATGTATATCTCGATACACTTCCTAATTCATCCTGCTTCTTGTATCAGCAGTCACATTAACCATAAACTACACTGACCCAGTTCGATCTGCAAGCTATGTTTTTAAATATGATGTATATTTTGTATCATGAGCCCTTCCTTTTCTTCTCCCTTTATATAATTTGTTTAATTCTGGTTAAATTTCTCCAAAGAATTTTGTTAAAAAAAACTGGGCAGGAATTTGTAGTAAAATAGTAAAGTAGTTTAATCTGGCCTTTCTGTTCTTAAGGGCTTCCAGTGGTTTTCATCTTGAGGCACCTCAATGACTCAGTCATAGTGACCATACTGCGAGTTCCCTTGAACAGCTGGAATCGACTCCAGACCTTTTCTATCTTATGATATCATCTTATATATTTATAAAAGCCAGTTAGCCAAATACTTTCGAGCTTGGGGAAATGAAGGGACCGTTAAATCAATAGCTGCATTTCCTAACCGATAAATGGCATATATTTGTTAAACTCCGTGAAGTAAAGCGGAAAGTCTGTACTTCAATCGCATTATGATTGTTTTATTACAAAGTAATTGAGGTGGTATATAGAGGCAAAATGACTGTCACGGTCCAAATTCTTATAGACATGACTGTGTATAAAGAAAGTGTGTCGTCTACCCCCTCCCCCCGACCATAAGTAATGCTTATTTATTTTGTTTTGTTTTTGTTTTTTACAAAATTGAGCAGTTACTTGACTAAGATCAAGTAATGACAAGCAACTCCACACATCTGTAACATCTGGCATTCGCTCAGGTTCGTCAATAATGTTTTACATTTAGAGAGATAAAAAGATGTGAACCCATTTCAGGTTACATAGATTTTCAGAATCCTTTTGGTTGATTTATTGTGGAAGTATAGAAACGTGTGAATGGGAGCTCCAAATTGTAACAATGAAGTACGCAAGGATTCGTTTTCGATTAAAACCAGGTCAAAAGAGCAGATTTTTTTTTTTCCCCTTCTTTTCTCTCTCTCCAAAAAACAAAAAAAAACAAAACACCAGATGGCCCAGTTGACACGCAAATCTGGAATGGCTAAAAGTTGCAGACGTGGAGTGAAATCCACGTGTGCAATACGTTGACGTTACACAATAACCTGATAATGCTGATGGACGTGACTTAATTATTTTTGGCCTGGGGACTTTATAGAAAAATACACATGGGATTTATGGAAAAAATATTCAGGAAGCCTGTAGTTTTATATTGACACAACTTTTCTTTAAACTGATGACGACTCCCATTTCCTGTATCAATTCACACGCATTGTGTCACATTGTGCCAAGCTTGATCGCGTACGTTATCAGCCACATTCTAAAGCTGATACTGTGCTGTCTTTTTGAATTTCGGAACCAGCAGGCTGGTTCAATTTTTTATTTTATTTTTTTGATGGCTTTTCCTGTCACAACTCTTTATATTCTTATTTCACGAGTGATTAAATGAGTATTGTGCCAGCTTGAGATGATGGATATAGACACTACTTAAGAGGCTTATACCTGCTTGCTCTTTCTTTCTACTTTATAAAGAGCCTAGTGCCATGCTGTTGCTCAGGCGTTATTGACTGTAATCTGTGATTCCTTTTTTTTTTTTTTTTTTTTTTTTCTTATAATTCTTTTTAAAAATCACAAACGTTAATGTAAACCTGATTTAGTTTGCTGTGTGATTACATTATTGGGATGTATGAAGGGCAACATTATTTCATGCACCATAACGTTTTTGTGTAACATGCAGTTGTGAGTTAGAAATGCAAAAAAAAAAAAAACGCTTAAACAAAAAACTTGAACAGAGACGGAAAAAAAATTTATTTTGTGGGTAAAATGTGCCGTGTGTACACATTTATGTGAATCAGTCAATTTTTTGGTGAGTTTTTTTTTTGGGGTATTATAAATGAATCGATAAACTACACTGTGACGTTTTAGGTATGAGACACACACACCACACAACGGCACTTAACGACTAACTTTCTCGTAACAAAAGACAACTTTTTCGTTTTTTTTCCCCCTCCATAACTGATGACATCGTCATCTCTGTTTTGTAAATGGTTTATAAAGCTATGCACTTGGCTTAGAAAGATCCTTTTAATAAAGTGGTTCGTTTTCACCACTATATTCTGACATTTATCAGAATTTCAGCATGTATTGGAAAATTTAAGATGTCTATTTAAAAAAAAGTCAGTATATATATTTAACTCACAAATGACACAAATTATTTTTCTGATTATTACAAAATATAGAATTATGGATGAATACTTATATTTTATGATCACACAAATAATATTGTTTCCAAAGTTTTCTTGACCTCATATTGTATTATTTTGATGTATTACTGTTTCATGATGGATCCAGACTGTATTTGTACACCCAAATATGGTGGTTTCGTATTCTGTAATGTAAATCTGTTTATGGATACGTATTACTGGACTGTTTGGGAGGAAATAAAGGACGATGGATAATAAATGTTTGACTTTTTATTGTTAGAATTACATGATTCAGCTGTTTTAAACTGTTTTTAGAATATACACTGGCGATCAAAATTAGAGAACAATTTATAAACATTTGAACAATTCTGAAATAATGTCATCTTCACTGCTCAACAGTTGAAGGAGTTTTTGTCCTGTCTATACCATGCTACCAGAACACCTTTTCCACAAAATAACTAAGGCATTAAAAAAACCATTATTTTCCAGAAAACACACTGATCAAAATTAGAGAACACTTTCAGATACCTCCCAGTTATTGGTGTTAATCTGGCACCTGGTGCTAATTTCCTTGATTATCTGTCAACCCCTATTTAACTGGCAGCCTAACTTCCAGTTTCACTGACTCTGCAAGATGGTGGGCCGTTCTAAAGTGACTGAAAGCCCCCAGCAGCAGGTTGTCCAGATGAAGGCCAAAGAGATGACCCTCTCAGCCATAGCAAGACAAGTTGGTCGTTCCAAATCTGTGATTTCAAGAATATTGAATCTTTACAACATCACAAACTCATTCAAGTCAATGGACAATCGTTTCCACACTGCAGCTGGAATTGCTCACCAGTTCAGCGCTGAACAGGGTAAGGATCTGTCTCGTCATACAGTGTCTCAACATTTAAGAGCATTTGGACTGAAAGCCCACTCTGCAGTGACCAAACCTCTCATTAGCAGAAAGAATCAAAAGGCTAGACTAAGCTATGCTGAGGAGCATGTTGTGTGGACGGAGGAGAACTGGCCCAAAGTTCACTTCAGTGATGAAAGCAAGTTTAATTTATTTGGGTCCGATGGGAAACATTATTTTCGGTGACAAACTGGAGAAAGACTGAACCCAAAGTGTGTAAAGAAGTGGAGGAGGAAGTGTCATGGTTTGGGGCATGTTTTCTGCAGCAGGAGTTGGGCCTCTTATACAGCTACATGGCAGAGTGAATGCAAATGTTTATCAGAACCTTCAACAACAACATATGGTTCCTTCCCTGCGTTTATCACCCAATCAGCCCGCAGTGTTCATGCAGGACAACGCTCCATGTCACATAGCAAAACGGGTGAAGCAGTTCCTTGAAACTGAAAACTTTGAAATAATGACACTGCTCAGAGTCCTGATCTCAACCCAATAGAGAACCTCTGGAAAATCCTTGGCGACAAAGTTATGGCCAAGAAACCCACTACAGTCACCGAACTGTGGAGGAGACTGGAAGAAGAGTGGACCAAAATCACACCAGAGCAGTGTGAGAGACTAGTGCTGTCCTGTGGCCGCAGATGTGCTGAAGTTATTCAAAGCAGAGGCCTGTACACTTCCTACTAATTGCTGACTACTGTAACCTTTTTCCATGCTACAGTCATTGTTGTTCTCTAATTTTGATTTGGAAAAGGTGTTCTGGTAGCATGGTATAGACAGGACAAAAACTCTTCTGTTGCTGGTATAATAACCTTCACTTTTTTAGAAATACTTTCAACAAAATATTGGAGTGGGGATATCATTCAGCATCAAGAGCACTCCTAAAACAAAGCAATGATGTTGGATGAGCAGGTCTGGGGTTTACTTAGTTTCCCAAATCATCTCAGAAGTGTTCTTTGTGGTTGAGAGCAAGGATCTGTGCAGGACGCACAAGTTCTTGCAAACCAACTTGGGCATTCCAGGTCTTCACAGAGCTTATTTTGTGTACAGCAGCACTTGGATGATAAAACATACCTGGGCTCTTGAGTATTAGTGAAGGGAAACTGTAATGTTAAAACATTTATCGACATTCTGAACTATTGGGTGCCTCCACATTTATGCCAGCAGTTTTCTGGGGGTGATGTTTAACTGTTTTTGGTCTTGTAGTGTAATTATATGAGCTAGATTTACTGCATAATCTACCATGTTGTCCTTATCAACATTTAAACTGTGTGGATATTAAGTCATACTCTTTGTAAGTACAGATATAAGATGTTGGTACTATTAGTACACTAACAAAATTAGGTACACTAAAAAAAGGTACTCATGTCTCTTCCTATCTCATCACAGGACAGAACAAAACTGGACCTATAAAAACAGCTGAACCCTCCCTATTAAACTAATATAATAAAAACAATATATAGGGACGGGGCTGTGAAAATATACCTAAGAAGTTGACACAAAATGTATATATATGCTTCCTGCCTTACAAACAAATAACCCAATGAAAACAACTTTGAGTGAAACCATCGCGTTACGCTCTATCGCCATCTTGCGGCGTTTAGTTATATGAAAAAACTACGTTGCTATTGTTCACGCTTCTCGTGGACCGGAAACCGGAAGTCTAAAAACCAGGAAGTAGTTCAGACAGAGACGCGTTCGACATGGTGAGAAGAAAAAAAACAAATAAAGCTTTTTTTAAGGTTTAAGTTAATTTTCGTATGTGATAGATAGATAGATAGATAGACAGACAGACAGACAGACAGACAGACAGACCGCATACTGACAGACAGACAGTAACCGAAAAACTGACAGACAGAAAGACAGAAAAAAAACAACAAATAGACTGATTGGTTTATTATTATTATTATTATTATTATTATTATTATTAATCGTCCAAAATCAAATATATATATATATATATATGTATGTATGTGTGTGTGTGTGTGTGTGTGTGTGTGTGTGTGTGTATTTTTTAAATAACCATTTTAAATTTCATTTATCATTCTCACCGCAATGCTATAATTTAAGATTTTTTAAATTACAATTTGGCCCACCATAGTAAGCGATCAATTATGATCTATTTTGTGGTATTGGAATATTTAAACAGATGTAAACAGGTGTAAACAGATGGTACTACACTTTACAGAACTGTACAGAAAAATGCAGTTTTCAACATTTCAGGCACATAATAACAGTAATAAATGAATTACATAAAATACCTGATTATATAAGTAACAAACTAAGTATTTGGATATAACAAAAATATTAGTTACTATTAGTGAAAAATGTGGTGTTATTTATACATACAGTTTTGCTTATGATTCTGGGTTTAACCCTGGGTGTGATTTGTATATACTTTTGTCTTTTAAAAGGCAACTGGTGCAGATCAAGCTGTGGGTTTGGGCCTTGTTGGCTTCAGTCTGTTACTCTTCACATACTACACCATATGGGTTATAGTTCTGGTAAGTAAAATGAATTTACCTCTTTTAAATACCTCTTGCTCAAATGGTTTATTCTGTTTGGCATTTAATTTTTTGTATGACTTCTTAAATGGCTGTGGTGACAAAATACTTGATACAAAGAGAACATACACTGTGTGAACAAAAGCTATTCAAGAAGCTTTGATTGTCATTTGAACCATGTATGAGTAAAATGAGACAACGTTTCTCCAAAACCATGGTGCTACATAAGACAACACAGAGCTACATCACACAACATAAACCTACATAACAGGACATAGCGATAAGGAGTAAAGTAAGTTGTCCAAGCCACATAAAGTGCACCGTGTGCTTTTTAGTGCAAACAGTGCAAACAAAAGGCAACACAAGACAGTGTAGGACAGATACACAAAATACAAAATGGCTTCACCAGTAAACTTACAGTACAATGTGCAAAAAATAAATGTAAACAAGAGTGTACTAGTAAATATAAACACAAAATGTAAAGACAAAAAGTTGTGCAAAACAGCAACAGCAGCAATCAAATAGATGTGCAAAACAGCATCTTCTCGGCTGTCCTCACTATCCTCTGTAGGGTCTTGCAATCTGAAATGTTCCCAAATCAGACCGTGTTGCAGCTGCTCAGGATGCTCTCAATAGTCTCTCTGTAGAACGTGGTCAGTATGGGTGGAGGGGGAGATGGGCTTTTCTCAGCCTCCTCAGGCAGTAGATACGCTGCTGAAGGCCAGCAGCAGTCCATTGATGGAGCTGGTGTTGAGTGACCAGGCAAAGTTCTCCACCAGATGAACACCAAGGAATTTGGTGCTCTTGATGATCTCCACAGAGCATACATCAGTGGAGAATGGCCGCTCTGTGCTTTCCTTAAGTCAACAACCATCTCTTTGGTTTTGTTAATGTTCAGAGACAGGTTGTTGGCTCTACACAGGCATACAGGCTCTCTGTATGCCGACTCGTCGTTCTTGCTGATGAGACCTACCACGGTCGTGTCATCGGGGAACTTGATGTGGTTCGAGCTGTGCATTGCTACACAGTCATGAGTCAGCAGAGTGAACAGCAGTGGGCTTAGCACACAGCCCTGAGGTGCCTCAGTGTGGTGATGCTGGTTCTTGATCCAGACTGACTGAGGTCTCTCAGTCAGGAAGTCCAGGATCCAGTTACAGAGGGACATTTTAGACCTAGTAGGCTCAGCTTCTCAATCAGGTGCTGAAGGATGATTGTGTTGAATGTTGAACAGCATTCTTACACTTATGTCCTTATTGTCCAAGTGGATGTGTGCCAGATGGAGGGTCGTGGCGATGGCATTGTCCATGGAATGGTTTGGATGATACACAAACTGCATGGGGTCCAGCGAGGGTGGTAGATGGGTCTTGATGTGCCTCATGATGAGCTTCTCGAAGCACTTCATTACAATGGGTGTGGGTGCATCGGGACGATAGTCATTGAGGCAAGACACTGTAGACTTCTTCAGCACAATGACGATGGTCATTGTCTTGAGGCACATAGGAACAACGGTGCTGCACAGGGAGATGTTGAAGATGTCATTGTAGACATCTGCTAGCTGTTCTGCAAATTCCCTGAGCAATCTGCCAGGAATGTTGTCTGGTCCAGCAGACTTCCGTTGGTTAATTCTGCATAGAGTTTTTCTCACTTCAGCCGTGGTTAGAGGGAGCACTTGGTCTTGAGAGAAGGGGTGATCTTCCTTGCTACATTGTTCTGCGCTTTAAAAAGTTGTTCGGTGCTGTCTGTTTAGCCTTCTTGTCCCCTGCTCTGAAGGTGGAGTCTCTAGCCTTTAGTAGGGCACACACCTTTCCGGTCATCCACGGCTTCTGGTTGGAGCTTGTAGTGATAGTCTTGGAGATGATAGTATTGATAATGTTGTTTACACAAAATCCAGCATGTTTTCCCCTCTGGTTGCAAAGTCCATATACTGATGAAATTTAGGGGAATTTTAGGGAAAGTTAAATTGTTAAAATCTCAATATACAGACTTTATTGACACCCTTGTGGCTGAACGATCACAAATCTCCAAAGCACACTCCAAAATCTAGTGGAACATCTTCCCAGAAGAGTGGAGGTTATTATGGGAATAAATGATATAGAATAAATGCGTAATGGGATGTTCGAAAAGCACATCGGAATCTTGGTCAGGTGTCCACAAACCTTTGCCTGTGTAGTCTAGCTCTAGCTCAAATGGTTAATTTTAGTTGTTTGTTTGAGCGTTGTATTTTTAAAAAGCTTATTTGATGGTGTAATACTTCCATATAAAGAGATGGTGTATGGAGGTAATAGAACTATGCATGGTTATAATTATATAATAATTGCTATGATGTATAATTATATATATTTTTGTGTTTTTTACTGTTTGATATTCTTTCTTTGTTGCATTATTGAAACTTTAAGCACAAAAATGTAACACATTTAAGGTCTGCACAGATATTAAATAGGAAGGAACTGCATGCACATGGGAATGTGGTTATAATTGCTCACATGACAGTGTAGTATCCAAAGTAATTATACTTCACACAATTTTGCATATAACAGCATGTAACCTGAAGTGTATACACAGCTAGAATGTAGTGCACAGACCGAGTTTTTCAGACTTACACTGGTTTCAAACTTTTTGGTTTAACTCAAATCCCACAGCGCAAATGATCTCTGCATGTCTTCGGCTTCCTTTTCAGCCATTTGTCGACATCGATCACGTAATTCACAGTTATTTTCTCCCTCGTGAGTACTCGGTCATACTTCCTGGCATCGCAGCACTGATCCTCTTACTTTGCGTTGGTAAGTAAAGCGAGCGTACTGTTTATTTCCGTGTAATAGTTTTGTATATATTTAAAAAAATACATGCTGAGAATGTTTTTCCCAACATGATTGAAATGATTCTTGGTACTTAAACCATGTGTCATAATACACAAATAAACCGGTCATGAAATATGTTATAAGCCGTCGCAAGCTTCCATGACGATCCGATACCTTGATGTATTATATACCACACACAGTTTATGACTATTATGACTTGAGAAAACAATAACTTTGTACCATTTTTCCAGGTACCTTCATAGGAATAGTAACTTGGAAGAATCGCAAATCAAAGAAGGACAACTAGGACTCTCCATTCTCTGTTATTCAACTGCCTGAGAAAAGAACGTGATGAAAACTCAACCTTGCCTTGTACCAGCTCCTGTATACATCACTGTTCTCAGAAGCTTCCTGGCTTTAGCCCTGAAGAAATGACTATTGAGTGTAAAGGTGCCCATTAGAGACCAAGGGTAAAAATGCTCACTCATTAATGCATCAATGGAAATTCGTCATTTCGGTGACGTGAAAATATAAAAGCGTTACTGTACTATCTGCTGGTACATTGTATACAGTCGATATATTCAGTAACCGCTAAAACATGCATTTTTGCAGTCCTGTTAGACTGTAAATAGACATAAATGTATGCTATTAAAAATATAAAAATGCACAACATGCTCATCGGTGGCAGGTGGGCTGTAAATGTGAGAAGGTACACTAGTTTGGGTTGGTTTTTTTGTACACTGCAATAAATAATTATGTAGACATTTGCATCATGGTTTCTATTTTTATCAGATAATCTCAGGTTTGTGTCTTAGATGTTGGGATGATGGTGGATCATTGAATTCAATTCCAAGCTGAGGATAGCAACTACAGTTATATTGTTAAATTAAATCTTCCCAGAAGTGTGGAGGATCTATCTATCTATCTATCTATCTATCTATCTATCTATCTATCTATCTATCTATCTATCTATCTATCTATCTATCTATCCATCCATCCATCCATCCATCCATCCATCCATCCATCCATCCATCCATCCATCCATCCATCCATCCATCCATCCATCCATCCATCCATCCATCCATCCATCCATCCATCCATCCATCCATCCATCCATCCATCCATCCATCCATCTTGCTGTGCAAAAGCTTTGATTGAGTAAATGAATAGAAGAGACATTTAAATTGAATCAATATTTGTGATGTGTGACCACCCTGCAAACCAGCATCAAGCAAAAGCACCATCATCATCTTGCAGGTACATTTGCACACACTTTTCTGAAGTAACTTGGCAGGTAGGTTGTTCCAAACATCTTATCACAGATCTTTTGTGAAAGTAGGTTGCCTTAAATCCACTATATAATCCCAAACAGGCTCGATGACGTTTGAAATTCTGTTCTGAGGGGCCAAAACTCCTTGTTCTTCTCAACAGTGCATCTGGATAGTATTCACAGCGCTTCACTTTTTCCACATTTAGTTATGTTACAGCCTTATTCCAAAATGGATTAAATTCATTATTTTCCTAAAAATTCTAAAAACAATATCCCATAATGACAACATGAAAGAAGTTTGTTTGAAATCTTTGAAAATTCATTAAAAAATAAAAATTACATGTACATACGTATTCACAGCCTTTGCTCAATACTTTGTTAAAGCACCTTTGGCACCAATTACAGCCTTAGGTCTTTATGAGTATGATGCTACAAGCTTGGCACAACAAAGTTTGGACAGTTTCTCCCCATTTTAAGATAAGATATACCTTTATTCGTCCCACAATGGGGACATTTTTGAAAAAAATCTTCTTTGCAGAAGCTCTATTAGGTTGAATGGAGAACGTCGGTGCATGGGCATGTTCAGAGCTCTCCAGAGATGTTCAATCGGGTTCATATCTGGGCTCTGGCTGGGCCACTCAAGGACATTTACAGAGTCGTCCCATAGCTGCTCCTTTGTTATCTTGGCTGTGTGCTTGGGGTCATTGTCCTGTTGGAAGATGAACCGTTGCCCCAGTCTGACTTCCAGAGTGCTCTGGAGCAGGATTTCATCAAAAATGTCTCTGTAAATTGCTGCATTCATCTTTTCCTCGATCCTGACAAGTCTCTCAGTTCCTGCCACTGAAAAACATCCTCACAGCATGCGGCCTGCTCTAGGAAGAGTCCTAGTGGTTCCAAACTTCTTCTATTTACAGATGATGGAGACCACTGTGCTCATTGGTACCTTCAATGCTGCAGAACTTTTTCTGTACCCTTTCCCAGATCTGTGCCCTGTTATAATCCTGTCTCGGAGGTCTACAGACTTCATGGTTGGTTTGTGCTCTGTCATGCACTGTTAACTATGGGACCTCATATAGACAGGTGTGTGCCTTTTTAAATCATGTCCAATCATCAAAATTTACCACAGGTGGACTCCTATCAAGATGTTCAAACACCTCTAGGATGATCAGTGGAAACAGGATGCACCTGAGCTCAATTTTGAGTGTCATGGCAAATGCTCTGAATACTTATGTACATGTGATTGTATTTGGGTTTTTTTGTATACATTTGCAAAGATCTCAAACACACTTCTTTCAAGTTGTCATCAACTCTATTTGCAGAAATGCAGCCCCAAACTTGCAGGAAACCCTCACCATGCTTTACTGTTGCCTGCAGACGCTTATTATCGTACTGCTCTCTGGTCCTTCTGCAAGCATATTTCTGTTTTTTTTCTGTATTCTGGTACAGCCAAATATTTTACATTTTGACTCTTTAGTCCTGCTGCATATTTCTGCACCCCTGATCCTATGTTTTTGTGCATGCATGGTTAATTCGCTTAGCCTTGTTTCTATTTTGGAGGTTTGGCCGCAATTCAACTATAAAGACCATTTCTGGCCAGACTTCTCCAGACAATAAATAGATGTACCTGGGTACACTTTGCATTTTGTATATTGATAATAATATACAAAAATATTTTTTTAAATATTATTTATATTCTATGAAATATTAATGAAGATTAAATCAGCAGCATAATATGGATTGCGTAATAACTTTTGCTCCCTGGAGTTTTGTCAAGTTACTTTAGGACTTGTTTAAACAATGTTTGGTTTTAGTTTTATAAATGTTTTATAAAATGAAACAATTTATACATCATCTTGCAGACGTAAAGCGCAAATGATTATATAGGTGTTAAATAACATGTTTTGCGCAGTAATTGCGCAGTACTGATGTTCATAGAACGTTAATAAAGCTCATACGGTCCTGAATGGTTTTGCTTTATAATATTTTATTGACTAACCGTTGCTTGGGTGAGATATACAATTATTATTATTATTATTATTATTAATTATTATTATTATTATTATTATTCATAATATTAATATTAATATTATTGTTATTTTGTATTATTATTATTCATTTATAATTGTTGGAGTTTTAATGACTTGTTTATTGTTACAATAATACATTATTGTTTACAATAATAATTACATGATTTAATTGTTACTAATAAAATACAACAAATAAAAATGATACTGTTATTAATAATAATAATAATAATAATAATAATAAAAAAATGTATAGTGCATACACACACGCACACACGTGTATGTTTCTGTGTGTGTTAATGTGTGTTATTGTGTGTGTTGGGTCCGTGGCAAAATTGTCTTGCGTTAAAGTTTTCCATTGTCTAAAATGATTAAATAACACATCCCTTCCATCACCGTTTCTATTTACTGTCTGGTATCCACCTAAATTCCATTATTTTATATAATGCATTTCTTCAAAATTTCCAACTGAATATGAACCAAAACTGGCATGGAATCGACTCCCGTTTTCTCAGCGCCTTTCATTGAAGAGTCGACTCCTTTTTTCAGAATCGACTCCGCGGGGCAGAGACAGAGCGCTGAGCGAGTTGCCTGCTGAAGACAGGAAGAATGCGCTGAAACCGCAGAGTGGACATGAACCAGAGTCTCCATGATGAGTCAAACTGAGGTAACATCTTTCTCATTTTCTTCCTCAAAACAGTTTCCTGCTTAGCAGACAGGAAGATATAAGCATGTTTCTACTGAACTGTATGGTAATTCTTAAAGCAAACCTCCATCTCTGGAGTTCACTAACAGGGAAAAAAAAAGATTTGGCTCCACTAACCAGGAGATAGAAGGTAGGGTTTTTTAAAATATTGAAAGACCTACAGAATAGTACAGAATAACTGAATAGAATCCATGTAACCATGTTAGGTGTTGATGGCAATCTTCATGTGTCCGTTTCATTCCAGAAACTGGTTAAAACGCTACTACACTGTAAGTCTTCATGCCAATGAGCTGAAATCACATTTAATCTACTGCCCCATAGCACCTGATTTTCATCACTGCAAACAAATGAGTCTCTATTAACTGCCAGGAGACCATAAAACAGTCAGACCACTCACTATGCATCAATTCTTTTTTTTTTTTTAAACCCATAGATGTATCAAAATTCTCAGTCTGAGCCTGATGATATTTTAGTACATGAATAAGAAACATTCACATTTCCATAGATGTAGAATTGACAATATGATTTAAGACATCATGCATCTGATTTTCAGTGGATTGTACTTGTTACTCTTTCTGTGCCAAAGCTCCAGGGTCCATGGTACAATCTGAAGTCTTGTGGAGCCTTTTGGAGTCTTGCAGGTTCTCAATGGGTTTCTTCCAGGGTTGTCAGTTTCATTCCTCCTCCTAAATCCTTAGGATTTGGTGGATTGAGTATGTTAGTTTTCCCTACTAGTTGCTAATGTGTGTATGTGTGCATGGTTCCATGTGAATGGTGGACTGGTATCTCATTCAGGGTGTATTCCTGCCTCACACCGAGTATTCCCAGGATTGGATGGTCTTGAGCACAAAGCGAACCAGGATGAAACGGTTTGTGAGGAAGAACATATGAATGCACGTTGATGAAAGATTCTGTGCTGTATCTTTTAACAGATAAGATGTTCGCAGAAAAAACGACTTCAGTGATAATAAGTCATGTCTTTTTGATATCGATCTACCACTTTGAGCCAGGGGTATAGCAGTGTTTCTTATTTCTTAGCCTACCTAAGCTGCAAATTCTCATGAATAAAATGCCTTGGCAGTGACAACACAGGGATTTCATTACAGATGCTACTTATTAACGGATTTACAGCTTGAGTATCAATTTTTGGTATAATGCAGGATTTTTAAGTTGTTGTTTTTTTGGGAGTTTGCAGTGTCAGTGCTTTGCAACATTTCAGACAGGTGACAATCTTCAGGACGGAGGATTTTGTGGTTTCTGGTGGGGCAACTATTTTTTTTTTTTAAGATGCTAACATACAGGAATAGAACACGCGTGCCATTCTATGATGTTTGTTGACGAAGAAGACGTTTTGCGACATTCAGTTTCAGGAAAATTGACAACTTCCTCTACTAAGAAGTAGAGTATCTTTAGAAATTGAACTCTGCTGGAAATATAACATTATATTATGGCTTACATACTGATGACACTTCAAATATTATCTCATCTAATGGTTGCCAGAAGACGACTCATTCGTGATGCAATTACAGGTTCAGATGGGAGATATTCAGTGTCGTACTGATCGAATTGTATCCTAATGGAAGAGTTCTATCGAGATTGATGCTATGTATCAGCGCTTTTCTGTTTCTTTGTTGACAGACGGGTTATTACTGATTACCACAAATATCACAGAAGGCCATTAGGACCACGACATCAGCACCAGGGTTATCACCACCAGATCTCCACCCGAAACCACACTCATAAAACCCACCGTCTTATAAGCTAATGTGTCTACAATCCTTCTATCAACATGCGAAAAACGCAAAGCCTCTAATGGTCACTATGGATGCTTGAGCAGGTTTAGATTATTCAGATCATTAGTGTAGAACAGAGGGATGCGCTTTAAGTGACAACACGCTCCATTCTTTAACACTTGTCGTGTTGTCAAGGAGACGGGCAGCAGCAGGTCTGTCATCTTCTGTTGTGATTTAACAGGATCTCAGCGTCTCAGCTTTGTAGACGTGCAGCAAAAAGCAGCATCACTTCTGAGTGGAAAATGTGCACATGAACACGACTTTTTGGGGAGAAATTGGGAGGGGTTTTGGAAAACAGAGAGATACTTTAGATTAAATACAGATAATAGTAAACACAAGATATTAATATGATTGCAAACAATATTTATATATGAATAGAGAAATAAGGGAAGGCGTTAATATGTGCTACATACACTATAAGGACAATAGCTTTGGGACACCTGACTTTTCCAGCCATATGTGGTTCTTTCCCAAGCTGTTACCACAAAGTTGAAGGCACACAATTGCTGGATGTTAAAGCATTCAACATCAAATATGAGACCCAAACCCGTTCCTGCATGACAGTGCCTCTGTGCACAAAGCCAGCTCCTTAAAAATATGGTTTGCATTGGTTGGAGTGGAAGATCTCGATTCGCCTGCTATAAAGATTTGACCTCAACCCTTTTAAGTTATTTATTTATTTATTTATTTATTTATTTATTTATTTATTTTTGCTAATGCACAAACCACACTCCAAAATCTAGAAGTGTAGGAAAGGATTCCAATTCAGTTGTATTTCCATGCTTCACCACTAGAGGCAGACATAAAGTTAACCAATCATGATAAGTTACCTCTGACATCACAGTGCACCGTTCTCCATCAAGAGTAAAAAAAAGCCAGAACACAGAGCAGCAATCGTTATTCAACATCGTGTGACCTATCGAACAGCAGGTCATTCAGCACTGGGCATTCGGCATCATGCAACCTACCGAACAGCAGGTAGCAACTGACAGCAAGAATCACACACGATCATTTTTAAACCCAGTAAAGTTTTGAGTGTTCTGAATGCTGTACCTTGTTTTTACTGACATGCTGGGGCGAGTACAATCACCTTATCAGCATACACCAGATAGAGAAACTCCCTTCGAGCTAGATAGGAAACCTTCCTAAAAAGAAGGGTGGAGGTTGTTATAACGGCAAATGGAGAATAAATATTGAAAAAGCACATACAAATCTTTTGAGTAAGTGTCCACAAATCTTTCTTCAAATAGTGTACCAAATGCACAGTGAGAAGTGAAAGTACCATGCACATGTGGTGTTTTATCTTAAAAAAAAAAAATAAAAAATTAACAGTACACGACTGGTCATTAAAGAACACGGATTAAATTACCTATTTAAAGCACATACACAGCTTCCCAGGGAAAAGAAACATCTTAAAGGTATAAAAAGTACATGTTCCAGAGCGGTGACAAGCAAAGGAACAGCTACGTTCACATATTCGCCAACTCGTGGCGACAAAGCGACCCTAGACCCATCTGTTTTTTAACAAGAGCTGACGACTTACGATGATACGAGCGATTGGTGACTAGATGTGGGTTTCCAGTGATGTGAGAAAAGTTTGGAAAATCTGGACCAATGGGTGTAAAGACAGTAAAGCTCACTTGATCCATCGTTCTTATACTCACGCTCAAAGAGCTAAACAGACCAGAAAATACCCACAACCCAAGTACAACCCAAGTAAATGCTAGTTACACCAACGGCTGAAAAAAGTTACTATGGAAACAGTTAGAAGGGACTTCCTAGAACAGTGACAACTGCATGTGTGAATGTTGCTTGACACTAGCACAGCTTATCATGAGTCAGTGGATATTTAACAATACAAAGGTCTCTCTATGCTAATTACATTGACGTGTCCCTTTTCACTGTTGTGCAACAAGAGACTTGTATGAATGCTGACAGATATTGTTAAACTGTTCTGCTTCAGGTTTCACAGGAACCAGGTTCTAGGCATCTCTTGTTTTACAAACAAAATGATCAAATCATTACATGTCATGTGTTAAATCCTTATTGTTAATTCATTCATATCCGGATTCATATTTCCAGCAGATGGAGATGGCAGGGCCGAGTAGCAGCGGTAACACTCGGCCAGTGAAGATGAAGAGCTGGGGAGGCCTGCGCCAGCGCTGGAAGCTCCTGGGTGTGTTTGAAATCGACCAGCAGCACGAGTTCTACCCTCTGACTTGCATGATGAAGGAGGGCCTGGCTGCTGCTGTGCAGAACACAATCGACAACCCAATACCCGTAAGTAACACAAATAAGCAACAAGCACTTTAGAGTATAGAAATTATGAGAAGCTGGAGGAAAAATGCAGGAAAACTGACCTTTGAACTTGACAGGCTGTGAAATCCTTAAAATTTGGAATGATTGTTCTAAAAATGAATAGTAGTTAAACCCTTTTGATGATTTAAATGATTATTTAACTGATTTCCATCTTCATTATTTTAAACTATAGCTCTGTGTCCTCTACTTTTTTTTGTGTGTGGAAAATCCACTACGTTTGTGGAGGTTTGTGCTCATTCAGGTGCGGTCAGTGTTCTAATTCATCCCAAAGGTGTTCAGTAGGGTTGAGGTCAGAGCTCTATAGCAGACAAATCACATCTACTTTACAACACAGTGAAATTCTTTCTTTGGACATCCCAATGATGTTAGGAAGCTGGGGTCGGAGCGCAGGGTCACCCATGATATAGTGCCCCTGGAGCACAGAGGGCTTTGCTCAATGGCCTAGGAGTGGCATCTTGATTTATACTAAGATTTAAACCCCAGACCAAGCCTGAGCCTAATTACTGAGCTACCACTCAATACTGGCTTTGTGTGGAAAAAAAACAAATGCTACCACATCCAAAGACATACTACACACTTGTGTGCCTCCAACTTTTTGATAACAGTTTGAGGAAGAACCACATATTACAGGAAAAGTCAGATGTCCAAATATTTTGCCTATGGTGTATGATTCTGCCCACCGGTCACCAGTCCTGAGATTGAATATAATAGGCATTATTAAAGACACACCGAGTTCAAACATTGTGTTTATACGTAATCGGGGTAGAGATTAAATCCCAGAGAGAGAAGGGTGTTTAGTTTTGGTCCCATAGTGACCATGTGTTTACGAATTATGAACTCCAGTCCAGGGTGTTGTATTGTTTTGGGTGCTCGCAGTGCCTGGCCCCCTGAGAAAGAAGAAAAGAACATTACAGTTCTGCTGACACAAACACAATTGTGAAGCCTGTGTAAGAGAGGGGTGGAGGGATATCACAATGCCCCTGTCTCCACTGCACAGACCAATAGGCAGAGAACAATATGGCAAAGTTTTTTCTTTTTAAAGGAATACTCCAGTTTTTTCCAACTTAATCTCTATCTACTACCATGTAATGCCATTATATTCAATGTTCTACCTCACAAGTAGTTCGATGTCAAGTGAACTTTATGACTTTATACAAAAAAAAAAATGTATAATAGACCATTTACATGTATATTTATAATCATTTCTCAGGTTACATAATATTTGTAGTTTTACCTACAAAACAAATCATTTTTGCTAATGAATCATTTTCTCTGGAGAATTCTTGTGGAATGGAGTCCACATGGTGTTGCATGCCCTCCTCTGGGATTCTGGTCTGTGTTGACATATTTGCATTTTATGACTGCTGCACACGTTATGCTTCAGATCTCCTACATCCCAACGTTGCCGGTGAATGGTGAGGTCAGCGAAGAACACTGAACCCATTGTTGTGTTCCTATTCGAGATGGCTGTGTGACATGGTGCATTATTAGAGCCTTCACAATAAGACACATTGGTGGCTAGAAGGGAATCTATATGGTCAATAACACTATAGTGTGGCATTCAAACAATGTTCGATTGCTGTTCTGGCTCTTGACGTGTGCTGAGAAAGTTCACCACACCAGTACACCACCACCATCACCCACACAGCATGAACTGTAGAAACTCAGATCTGTAGATTTATGAAATCAGAAGAATAATGAGGAAACTTTGTATGGTCTGATTAGTCGCATGTTTTGCTGCAGCATACATGATGAATCCTTATGTGTTGTGAAACAGTGTGGATGAGGATGTGGCCACTGTAGCTTCCATTTTCCATTCTTGGCTGACAGGAATGGGAGTCCTTCTGCTGTTCATTTACCGCACTGATATTTCTGATGTTGCCTGGATACATGAATTCATCCATCAATCCATCCATCAATCCATCCATCCCTCCATTTTTTGTACTGCTCATCCTGCATGGAGTGCCAACCCACCACAGGGTTCCACAGACTACAAACAATTTGGAAATTATGGACTTGAGGAGGAAAACCAGATTACTTGGTGGAAAAGATTATATAACAGTGTAGGGGTGGATTCAGATCACCAACCCTCAGAGTTTTGATGCAAACATGCTCATCTCTAGACCAAAAAAAATAATAGAAATTACTGTTTTTTACTAAATTTACTTTTATTTATTTTCCAGAAATTCAATAACAGTACATAAGAAGATTTTTATTACAACATTGTTTTATATGTACCGTTGTTACTTCTTTTTAATAGTACTGTAAACAGTATTGAATTTTATTTTTTCTTTACTGAATTATTTAGATGCATTTAGACTCCATATAAATGAGACTGGAGCGGTCAAGTGTGTATTAATATTAACGCCCATAGCAGCGACAAGTGAAATGGATAGAGATAAAACTGAAATATGTTTGTTTTGTTAAGTTGTGTCCCGGGAGAACCAAAGGAATGAATGATGGAAAGGAAGAATGTTCATGTGAAACACATTAGGAACCCATTAGGTGGCTTTCGTTCTTATACTCAAGATCAAAGAGCTAAACAGACAAGACAATACCCACAACCCAAGTACTCAAATGTTACTTTTGCATGGTTTTGCTAGTCTTGTGTGTGAAGAGAATGTGTATAGGTGATGTACACACACACACACACACACACACACACACACACACACACACACACACACACACTCACAGTCATATGTTGAGCTTTGCCTGCTTATGCAGCAGTTTGACTGTGAATAATAGTGAATGTGCAGTGTGTTGTTTCTGACTCAAAGCACACAAATAAGACATGAAGATGTGACCTTATTGCATAACACTATACATTATTATAGTTTTATATATCTCAGGCCATGTTTGACATCAGCATTGTGTGATGTTTGGGTTTGGTAATGCATTAATTAAATTAAGCTCCAAAATGAATGTTAATGCTAATTCTAGATAAATGTGGGGTTGTAGTTGTATAAGAAGATTCTAGTCATTTGTCACATGATCCTCCTTTCTCTTTTATAAACAGTGAAAACTCTGAAAAAAATGAACCAGATGAACCGGTTTATGTTGAAAATGGATTATGTTGATCGATCTTTGTAGATCGTTATCGTTATCGATCAACATAAACCATTTTCTGGGTCTTGTCCAGAGTTTCCACTGTTTATAAAAGAGAAAGGAGGATCATGTGACAAATGACTAGAATGTGACTAGAATGTGCCATTGTTTCATATCCAATGTTGAGGATGTAACAGTAGAAAAATTTATTTGTGAAAATCTAAGAATCATAATGTAGAATCATTATATAGAGGGGGTTCAAAACACTGGTATACAAAGACCACATAAAGTGTACAATAATGGAAACATTCGAGGGTTTAAACCTAGAAAGTACATCATTGGAAAATATTCCTAACTTGACATAAAAAATAGCAAGTTTTTCTTGATCAGAGTATTTTTAAGGTCATTGTGGATTCAGATCACTACATGTAAATATTAAAAACTCTCCATAAATAAAGGAACGATTTAATGATCCACTGGATTGCAATAAGAAATGAATAAATATTAATAGATTGATTAAGATAGAAATAGAGCGATATAAGCTGATATTATTGGGGTATCAGGTTTTGGGACACCTGACTTTTTCAGGCCAGGTTCTTCCCCAAACTGTTACTACAACGTTTATGATGCAGTAGCATTACATTGTGTCTTCACTTGAACTAGGACACTTAAACCTGTTCCACCATTACAATGCTCCTGTGCACAAAAGTTATGGTTTACATGGGTTGAGTGTCCTGCTATATAGCTCTGACCCTATTGAGATACTTTGGGATGAATTATAAGAGAAAATGGAGACTAAATGTTGAATGGGATGTTCAAAAATGACATAGAATCTTATGGTAAGGTTTTCACAACCTTTTGCTTAAATAGTGTACGAGAGAAGAGTATTTACACTACACAAGTAAAGGAATAATGTACTTCATCCAGCACTGCTTTATAAATCTTGACCTTTTATTGATAATTATATGAAATGATTGAACAATGGCCTGAGAGACAGAGGATATAAAAAGGCAAACTAATCAAGGATTAACACAAGAAAAGTGAACAGAATTGGGCAACAAATCAATTTGGTTTGTTGAAAGAACAGGGAAGAAGACAGGACCAAAGGAAAACAAAAATGCGAAGCAAACATGAACACATGATGTTTGTCACCATTTTAAAAAAACAACCTACAAATAATGTAAAACTAAAACCATATACAAAAGTTCACCACATTGGCATTTAATGATAGTACAATTAATTAATTGTTAAGCAATTATCACCTAGCTACTCTATAAGCTATATGATATATAGCTCACCTACAATAAAACTACTTTATAACTGAGGTCACCTTTTCTGCAGATTTGAAATTATAATCTAAAAAAGCTACTTTTTACTTGTTTATTATAGGACATACAGATAAACGTTTATTCTGCTAGTTGTTTGACGTACCCGACAAAACTCCCTCCATAAGATACTAAGAGTGCTGTTAGGTTATTTATAATAAAGAAAATACCTCTATTATTATTATTAAACATTCTATTACACAGGTTTTGTGTAAGAAGTATGTGTTTTTACCTTAACTCCCTATTTACCTTTACACGTTCCTTTCTAGTACATTTAGTTTAATCCATAATATAAATAATGTTTATGATAACCAGTTATTTCCCCTCAAATCAATGAAGCAATAAAATTCTGTGCAGAAAACGTGTTTTCAGTTCTTTTGTCATTGGAATCAGGGCCATTAATTGGTTATTTAGAAATAATTTGTAACCTCAAAAGGAACATAATCATGTTTATTGCATCTTTGATGTTTCAGAACGAACTCTGTGACGATGATTATCAACTGGAAGTGATGCAAATCCATAAGGTACTACAGATCTCTGTTAAATTACACTATAACGCTAGTGTAATATGTTGTATATGGTGGTGAAATTATGCCAGTATTATGTCGTGTGTGTGCGAGTGTTGCTTTATTAATCATTTTGAACATTGCGTACCTGTGCTTAAAAAGTAATTCCAGAGAAACAGGATGTTTAAAACAGAAGAGATAAGGGAGGTAAATACACAAAAAGAACAGGATGTTTTGTACTAGAAAAGTGTTTCTGCAGCTGAATGAACCAACATTAATTAATAATGTTATTGATGACCTGTTGGGTGAATATCTACAGTTTGCACCTCATACAACCCTTGAAGCACTCTAGGGAAACATTGTGTTTTTGCATAATCACCCTGCACTAATACACAGAATAATCTAGAATATGTGATTGTTTGTTTATGTGACTGTTCGTGTGAAGGGCTTTAAGATGGAGACGTTCGCAGGGCCGGTGTTTGCCAGCCTGCGGCGCTCTCTGGGGATGACAGAGAAAGAGTATCAGCATTCCCTCTCTTCTGAAGGCTGCTACCTGCAATTCATCAGCAATTCAAAGAGCAAAGCGGACTTTTTCCTAACGTGAGTCAGCATTAACATCCTGCATATTAGATACACCACTGTGTGTGTGTGTGTGTGTGTGTGTGTGTGTGTGTGTGACTGGAAAGAATCTTTTTGTACTAAGATAAAAATCTGGATAATGTTACATATGTTTGATATAAAAAGCTTGGCTTTGGCTCTTTTTTATTTTTTGCCCAGAAGAGTACTTGAAGAAACAAGATATTTATTTTCCTAAAATGATGTAAAACTCATTTTGGGTCAGGTTCGCAAATGCAGTCATAAAAAACTTATAATCAGCCTTCATAATTACTCCTTGACAGCTATGTAACCTGAAAAGCTACATGAAATAGTGCAACAGACATAAGCATAATCAATACAGTTTGTACACAAAATATCCATTATGGAACATCCCATATATACCGTATTTTCCAGACTATAAGCCGCTACTTTTTTTCCCACGCTTTGAACGCCGTGGCTTAAACAACGAAGCGGCTAATTTATGGATTTTTCCTGGGTTTTTCCCGGTTTCACAAACTTCAAACCAAAAAACTGAGCCCCATAACATTAGACCAATGAAATTGCCGAATGGGTTTAAGGTGAACCAATGAAACTCTTTATATTAAATCGGGTGCACTCCCACTCCCACACATCGGGCCGCACCACATTATAAATATGGATGAGGTTCCTCTGACGTTTGACCTGCCGCTCACTCGGACTGTCAACAGGAAATGCGAATCATTCGTCACGCTGAAAACAACCGGGCATGAAAAAACACACTTCACCTGTGTTCTGAGCTGCACGGCATCGGGAGAAAAGCTTCACCGATGATGATTTTTAAACGCACGACGATGCCAAAAGAAAAACTCCCGAGAGAAATAGTTGTGAAAGGAAGGAGGAAGACAGTGAACAATTACTTTCTTGGTAGGCTACTGTTTAGATACAAGCCATGTAACAGACACTGTCTTTCATTAAAGCCTGTGTAAAGTTCATTAGTTTCAGTGTGAGACAGGTGCGGCTTAATTATGTTCAAAATAATAATCTTTGTCAAATTCACTGGGTGTGGCTTATATTTGGGTGCGCTTAATAGTCCGGAAATTACGGTAAACTATATGGACAAACGTATTAGGACACCTGATCTGTGGTCCTTCATCAAAGTGTTACCAAAAAGTTGAAGACACAAATGTCTTTGAATGCTGTAGGATCTTTCACTAGAAGACTCAAAACTGTTCCAGCATGACAATGCCCCTGTGCACAAAAGAAACTCTATGAAGATATGGTCTACATGGGTTGGGGTGTAACACTGACTGCTCCCCAGGCCTCCTCACAATACATAGTCAAGTCAAGTCAAGTTTATTTCTATAGCGCTTTTCACAACAGACATTGTCTCAAAGCAGCTTTACAGAAATCAACAGTCAAGGTGAATGGTGTGCATTTATCACTGATGAGCAGCCATGGCGACTGTGGCAAGGAAAAACTCCCTTAGATGTAATGAGGAAGAAACCTTGAGAGGAACCAGACTCAAAAGGGTAACCCAGCCTCATTTGGGTGACATCAAGAGTGTGATTATAAATCTTTCAACAATACAGAACACTGGAAAGAGAGAACTAACATGAGCACTGGAGTATAAGATTATAAGTAAATGTTCTTTCAACAGTCTTTGGTATAAAAGTAGGAGCTACTGAGCTCAACATTTGTGATCATCACAGATCCAGCATCAGCTTCTCCATGCCAGAGCCTTTAAACACTTCAGGAAGTCCAATGTCAAACTCCACACATGCAGTGGGATCCAATTGGCACTGGTACGTCTCTAGATGGTTCAGGATGTTTGCGAGTTTGGCATCTACTTCTTTAAAGTCTATAATCTTCATGAGGAGGGACGTGACTGGAGCTGGCCAAACCTCAGGAAGCAGTGGAAAGGAATTAGTGTAGCTGCTGTTCATGATATTAACAGCACAAGTTGATAATGTGCATACCTGAATTTACTAATGCCCTTGTGGATAAATGAGCACCGATCTCCACAATCGCATTTCAAAATCTAGTGGAACACATTCCCAGAAAAGTGGAGGTTATAATAACAACAAATGGGAACTAAATGTGGTAAGGGATGTTCAAAAAGCACATACGAGTCCTAAAGTCAGGTGTCTGCAAACGTTTGTCTGTAAACCTTGCTATGTTTTAAAACTAAAGTCACAAGGTTCCTGTGCTCTTTCTCTTACACATTTCTCACTAAGCTCTTAGGTATAATATTTCATCCAATATTCATATTATTACAGGAATGATAAACGGTTCTTCCTGAAGACACAGAGCAGAAGGGAGATTCGGTTTCTACTCTCTCACCTAAAGCATTACATGGATCATCTGGAGATGTACCCCCACTCTCTCCTGGTTAAGTTCTTAGGTGAGTGTTTCACAACCACAAATGTAGTGAAGCAATCATTAGTGGACGTTTTTGGCTTTTTTTAAATATAATAATAATTTTTCACAATCGCAGGTGTCCATAGCATCAAGATCTGCAACCGAAGGAAGGTAGAGAGGTCTTAATATTGTACTGTTGTCATGTGATTGATGATAAACTGTAAGCAACATAACGATCAAATCTGTTTCTCTTTGTAGTATTTTATAGTGATGCAAAGTGTCTTCTATCCCGATGAAAGAATATGTGCCAGGTAAAAGACTAGCGAATGTGTGAACACAGCCTGTATAGAGAACATTGCTCTGATTTGGATTCAAGTGGTTTATCTTTTTATTAACATTTGTAATAAGAGACATTTTGTTAGAAAATGTATTAACATGGTAGATATTAATCAACATGAACAACAAGCATCCTACTTGCACTGTATGGACAAAAGTTTATGGACACCCAAACACAAGATTCTTATGTGCTTATATGATTCTTTTGCGATGAACATAAGATTCAGGGTGAGGAGGCCTGGGGTGTAGTCAGTATTCCAATTCATCCCAAAGGTTCTCAATAGGGTTGGGGTTGGAGCTCTGTAACAGGATCTTCTCAAGATCTTCCACTAGAAATCATGTAAACCATATCTTGCTATCTGCAATAGGGCATGGTCATGCTGGAATAGATTTGGGTCTCCTAGATCAAGTGAAGGGAACATTTTAATTAATTGTATTGCTCCAACTTTGTGCTAACAGTTTTGGGAAGAACCACATATGGCTGGAAAATTCAGGTGTCCTTATACCTTTGACCAGATAATGTACAAGGTTTGTACTAGAAGTTGACACTGTAAAGCCTGTAGCATGTGCATTTAAGCCTGTAATCTATAATCGATAAAGTATAAATTTATACAATCTTTTCCGGACTTCATTATTATATCATTGTACCAGAAACCATTTGTTGCCCAAAAAAAGTACAGTTTATTCAATGATTATGTGACAAAGGCAACAACCCAGTAAGTCAAAACAAATAGTGCCAAACTAAAGCGAATATGCATGCATCATTTACACACTGTACACTTTTCTCATTTATAGATATGATATCAAGGGCTGCGAAGTGAGCAGGTGGACAGACCCGGCACCCGAAGGAAGTCAAGTCATTGTTGTTCTCAAGGACCTGAATTTCGAGGGAAGGTTCATCACATTAGGTGATGCTCTGTGTGCCGTAGTTTACTGCAAGAATAAATGTCAGTATTTGCATGTTAGACACAATTCATAAATGGCATCTGGGACCTAAAGAGTGTAAAACCCAAGAGATGAACTAAACTGCATTGCTCATCCATGCCCAGCTGATATATACGCCTGTTACTGCAGGGTTTCCCAGCAGAGGGTTTATAAACAGGGGGCTCGTATTTGGATTGCTGGGGGTTCTTAAAGGGGTGTTAAGTGTCACTGACACATTTCAGTTTTATAAAATCAAGTATGTAATCAGATAAAAAAAAGAAAGGTAATTAAGACTGTTAATATTGTAGTGTTTCAGATCTCAGCTCCCCCAAACTGTTTGGTCTTCATTCTGTGATACTTTCTTCCTAGTTAATACTGTTTGTTGATTACCTGAACGTTTCGTCCTGCTTCACGTGTTGTCCTGTTTTTTATTACAAGTTGAACTTTTCAATGGCATTTAGCATGTGAGAGTTAAACGTAAATTGCAGTGTTAGCGAGATATATCATGCTTTCTGGCTAAATGCGTTCTTTTTTTATTTTTTAACACGTGTTTGATAAAAAAAAAAACCTAAAACACGTTTGATAAAACAAAGCCTACATTTTTAATAATAATAATGATAATCTTTATTTTATATAGCACCTTTCTCAAAGAGCTTCCCAAGCTATATAAGAAAAAAATCTTATTAAAGATAAAAAAAATAATAAAATAATAGTAATAATAATGAAACTAATAGGAAAAATATTAATGAGAAAAATAAAATAAGTAAATGAACATCACAGAATACATCACAAAAGAGATGTAAAAAAAAACCTAAAAGACTTGGCCTGTCTAATCTTATTTGGTTTTATTATGTATTCATTTGATTTAGTAAATAAATAGAAAACCAAATAATTTCAATCGAAGAAATACACAGAAAGATTTTACAAAAAGACACCTGTAGTGTATTGCCTTAATTATTTATTCAAGAACCCTTAATCAAAACCTTCAAATGCGTGTGTGTGTGTGTGTGTGTGTGTGTGTGTGTGTGTGCGTGTGTGTGTGTGTGTGAAGTAGACCAACAGCGTCCTTGGCTGCTCCGCCAGGTACAAATCGACACATCCTTCCTACAGACACTGAATGTACTGGACTACAGCCTCCTGCTGGCCCATCAGCCCCTGCATAAGGACGAGCGTCACCCCAGCCTGTCCTTCGCCTCCCTCATTATGCGCACCAAAAAGTGAGAGACTTGCAAACACTTACAACCACTGTACCTGAGGGTTTATTCATTGACACGTGTGCTATTGAGATGATGAAATTTTATTGCTTTAGAATTGCTCAGCCGTTTAGTCAGGCACAATATCTGGTGAATGTTTTAAACTGATGTGTTTCATAAAGTCGAAATGCACACATTCATGTTCAAAGATGCTACAAATTATATACAAGGGCACACTGGGGCTTTGGAATTAATGTTGAAAGGAGCAGATGAGAAACATTTAGCCAATAATAAGAAAGGAAAAATAACCCGAATCCAGTGATCATCAGCTACCATGGTGTTGTTCAGTCTTATCCGTAAAAGGGCCGGTGTGGGTTCAGCTTTTCTTTCCAGTCGAATAGGAGCCACACTTGACTCCATCTGTTTAATTAGTTGCTTAATGCAGCTTAACACTTATTATACACCGGGGAGAATTTTGCATTTGCTCTAGTTGTCAGTTAGTAAATGACCGTACTGTATCTTACAGCAGACATTGTGCTGCACTGGCAGGTTTATCATTAACAATATAAATGAGCTTTCAGTTTTTTCTGTAAAGCAGTTTGTGACAATGTCTATTATTTAAAGCCCAATACAAATCAAATTGATTTTGGCTTTCAGTAGACTATGAGGTTGCACTTTCTTGGATTGGAAACCTGCACATACGTGTACAACACGTCTTTTGTAGAAAAGATTGCACACCACTGAACGACCACATCTTTGGCTCTAAATGTTTTTCGTTTCATTTTTATGTAGACGCTAATGTTCGAAACCATTTCTTTTAGTTGATCATGTTTTTTTTAACTGAACTGTTCTTTTAAAGTGGCTCTGATGGCGTCCTCTAGTGGACAGTTCATCATGTTTGACAGATCTTCACACTTTTTCAAATGAGAATCTAAAAAGCAGTAATATATATATATATATATTTTTTTTACAGATACATTTTTTTTATGCTTTATGCTCATCAAAAGGTCAAAACACAGAGGCATGTTTTTAGCTTTCTGTTTCTGCTGAATCTTACTTCCTTGTTTACCTTTGTTCCCAGATCCCTCACTTTGCTTTCCACAAGGCCAGTAAAAGGCAGGCATGTAGCTAAGACATATTAGTACACTGTAATATAACCAGTGGTATAAATACAAAGTATTTTACCATAACCACGATTGAGCTTGCTTAGTTACCTTACTTATCCTGAGATCCCATTTTTACACATTCCACAAGAAAATCCAAGTGCTTGATGCATTAGCAAACAAACTAATGAGCTCTGACTAACCAGAGTGATTTGTGTGTGTGTGTGTGTGTGATAGAGAGAGATATGACCAGTGCTCGAATTGAGTCAAGTCCTATGGGTCAAGCCCCAGTTGTTGTGTACTTCATATATTTTTTGCTAAAATAATCTTGGGGACCCCCCCAAATCTATTTTTTACTTGTCATGGGGGGGACCCTAATGCCTTATGGGGGTCCCGGATCCCCCCAGCACCCCCTCAATTCGAGCACTGGATATGGCTTTGTAATGCTATGACTAGATACATTTTTTTTCTCCAACAGGTCATTAAACACAAGCTCCCGTGCTGCTGTACCAGGAGTGGTGCCTGAGGATGACTCAAGCATCCAAACCCCAGAGCTGGATCCAGGGACGTCTCAGTATCAGATCGCAAAGGCGTCTCAGGCAGAATTTGGGGAACAGAACGACGAGGCCTCTACGGTCGAATCTAAATCGGCTGAATTACTGGAGTTTCAGGCCCAGAACCGGAGGCTGCTGCCTAACTTCAAAAACCCAATTCATGTAATAGACGGACCTGAGCAACGCTATTTCATCGGCATCATTGACATCTTCACAGTTTACGGCTTCAAAAAGAGGCTCGAGCACCTGTGGAAGAGGCTGAGACATCCTGGACAAAGTTTCTCCACTGTCAGCCCTCCTGCTTACTGTGTGAGACTGTGCCAGTGGGTACAGGACCATACCAATTAGACTGTGATGACGATATGTGCTGACAACATGCGGCGAACATGCTTGTAGATACAAACAGGTCATGCTAAAGCAGAAAGAATTGAATTGCTCTGGTAAATAAGAGTGCCTATGTGTGGTTGCAAACATTTAGCCACAGTGCCAACATAAGATCTTACTACTAATCAATTTGCTTAGAAATAACAGGACGCCAAGCACTAAAATCCCCTCAAAAAGACACTAGAGTCATTCTGCCAGGTCTATGATTAGAGTTTATACAAATTTGAATACAGAAAAGTTTTTGTTAAAGATTTTCCTTATAACTCTCTTGTGCAACTTAATTGTTAAAGGTTGAACAGTGTCTTTTGTGGTACAGAAGATCATGAACTGAATTAGACAGTCAATGACTCTTAAAAACCAACAACCGATTAGTCAGTTTAAAGTAAACCACATGAACACAAATAGAGAAATACCCGGGTATGTAATTAGTTGGGGCCCTTAGCGTTGGTGCACGTTTGATAAGGCATCCATTCAGCAACAAAGCAGGTGTTTTCAGATTTCAGCATGTTTCTCACGAAACCAAATGATTCTCACTCAGTAAAACAGAGATTTCTCCAGCTGTATCCCTCCCTGCTGCAGGGTCATTCTTGAAGAAAAACCAGGAAGAGTTGTAGGCGAGTTGTAGCCACAGTGCCAACATAAGATCTTACTACTAATCGTTTTGCATACAAATAAATCCCCTCAAAAAGACACTAGAGTCGTTCTGCCAGGTCTATGATTAGAGTTTATACAAATTTCAATACAGAAAAGTTTTTGTTAAAGATTTTCCTTATAACTCTCTTGTGCAACTTAATTGTTAAAGGTTGAACAGTGTCTTTTGTGGTACAGAAGATCATATTACACGTTAAGCAGCAAACTTAATCTGTGAAAGTACTCCTTTTTGTGCTACATTCGAGACATCCATTCGGTGATATCCTTATTGGTCAGTGTAAGAAGTCTTGGTGGATATTTTTTGTTTCTCCTCTTCTAAGATGTTAAAAAGCTACAAAACTCCAAAGAGACGACACATCTGGCTTCAGCAACGATTCCAAGGTAGACATGGCAGTGAACTGAATAAGACAGTCAATGACTCTTAAACACCAACAACCGATTAGTCAGTTTAAAGTAAACCACATGAACACAAATAGAGAAATACTTGGGTATGTAATTAGTTGGGGCCCTTAGCGTTGGTGCACGTTTGATAAGGCATCCATTCAGCAACAAAGCAGGTGTTTTCAGATTTCAGCAAGTTTCTCACGAAACCAAATTATTCTCACTCAGTAAAACAGAGATTTCTCCGGCTGTATCCCTCCCTGCTGCAGGGTCATTCTTAAAGAAAAACCGGGAAGAGTTGTAGGCGAGTTTTAGCCACAGTGCCAACATAAGATCTTACTACTAATCAATTTGCTTAGAAATAACAGGACGCCAAGCACTAAAATCCCCTCAAAAGACACTAGAGTCATTCTGCCAGGTCTATGATTAGAGTTTATACAAATTTGAATACAGAAAAGTTTTTGTTAAAGATTTTCCTTATAACTCTCTTGTGCAACTTAATTGTTAAAGGTTGAACAGTGTCTTTTGTGGTACAGAAGATCATGAACTGAATTAGACAGTCAATGACTCTTAAAAACCAACAACCGATTAGTCAGTTTAAAGTAAACCACATGAACACAAATAGAGAAATACCCGGGTATGTAATTAGTTGGGGCCCTTAGCGTTGGTGCACGTTTGATAAGGCATCCATTCAGCAACAAAGCAGGTGTTTTCAGATTTCAGCATGTTTCTCACGAAACCAAATGATTCTCACTCAGTAAAACAGAGATTTCTCCAGCTGTATCCCTCCCTGCTGCAGGGTCATTCTTGAAGAAAAACCAGGAAGAGTTGTAGGCGAGTTGTAGCCACAGTGCCAACATAAGATCTTACTACTAATCGTTTTGCATACAAATAAATCCCCTCAAAAAGACACTAGAGTCGTTCTGCCAGGTCTATGATTAGAGTTTATACAAATTTCAATACAGAAAAGTTTTTGTTAAAGATTTTCCTTATAACTCTCTTGTGCAACTTAATTGTTAAAGGTTGAACAGTGTCTTTTGTGGTACAGAAGATCATATTGCGACGTTAAGCAGCAAACTTAATCTGTGAAAGTACTCCTTTTTGTGCTACATTCGAGACATCCATTCGGTGATATCCTTATTGGTCAGTGTAAGAAGTCTTGGTGGATATTTTTTGTTTCTCCTCTTCTAAGATGTTAAAAAGCTACAAAACTCCAAAGAGACGACACATCTGGCTTCAGCAACGATTCCAAGGTAGACATGGCAGTGAACTGAATAAGACAGTCAATGACTCTTAAACACCAACAACCGATTAGTCAGTTTAAAGTAAACCACATGAACACAAATAGAGAAATACTTGGGTATGTAATTAGTTGGGGCCCTTAGCGTTGGTGCACGTTTGATAAGGCATCCATTCAGCAACAAAGCAGGTGTTTTCAGATTTCAGCAAGTTTCTCACGAAACCAAATGATTCTCACTCAGTAAAACAGAGATTTCTCCGGCTGTATCCCTCCCTGCTGCAGGGTCATTCTTAAAGAAAAACCGGGAAGAGTTGTAGGCGAGTTTTAGCCACAGTGCCAACATAAGATCTTACTACTAATCGTTTTGCATAAAAATAACAGGACACCAAGCACTAAAATCCCCTCACAAAGACACTAGAGTCGTTCTGCCAGGTCTATGATTAGAGTTTATACACATTTGAATACAGAAAAGTTTTTGTTAAAGATTTTCCTTTTAACTTTCTTTTGCAACTTAATTGTTAAAGGCTGAACAGTGTCTTTTGTGGTACAGAAGATCATATTGCGATGTTAAGCAGCAAACTTAGACATGCGTTCGGTGATATCCTTATTGGTCAGTGTAAGAAGTCTTGGTGAATATTTGTTGCTCCTCTTCTACAAAACTCCAAAGAGACGACACATCTGGCTTCAGCATCCATTTTACCGAAGCCATGCGAACTAGAATACTTTTTAAAAATATATATAACAATAAAAAGATCTGATATGCACTACAATAAAAGAGGAATCATTTTCAGTTATGTTTCAGTTCCTTCTAATTTTCTATTATAACATCTTAATATTCTAATCATAAATGAGAATATTAATCGGTTCTCGTACATTTTGGCTGTGATTAAATGTTAACCAATTACTTAACCAGTTAGTCAGTTCAAGAGTGAATGATCACAGAATGTTGCACATGAAATGTTATTTAACTCTGCGTTGATATTGTTTAAGTTATATGCAAAGAAGCTCAAAACTGAGAACATGACAATAAACATGATGATGCTAACAAATTAAGAGCACTGGTGATTCAGGTATGAATTGGAACTGTGTAATTCTCTCTCTCTCTCTCTCTCTCTCTCTCTCTCTCTATATATATATATATATAAAACCCTCCTATGGTTATAGGGAGGTATATAGGGTATAGGGAGCCTGTGGTCCCAGTTGATAGATTGAGAATTATGATGGACTTTCCCCTATGGTTTCTTTCCCTAAAGTACAATTAAAGAACAGTAGAAATATCTATCCTGGTGCCTCCAAAATGTAAAGTTGATCAGTACTTTCTCAATAAATCCCAAAACATTTATCCTGGATTATCAACAACTATAAAAACATATTATTCTGAGCCAATCTGCAGTAAACAATATAATCACCGTCAATTAAAGAAATGTTCAATTGTACTTCTGAACTTTACCCCCCCCCAAAAAAAAACAAAAAAAAACTAAATCCCCTATGAATATCTACTTATGTATATTGTAAACCACAATGTACTCGTATCCCAGTGCTCTTGGACCTTTGAAGAAGTAGATGCCGAACTCGTAAACATCCCGAACCATCTAGAGACGTACCAGTGCCAATTGGATCCCACTACATGTGTGGTTTTGACATTGGACCTCCTGGAGTGTTTAAAGGCTCTGGCATGGAAAAGCTGATGCTGGATTGGTGATGATCACAATTGTTGAGCTCAGTAGCTTCTACTTTTATAACCATAAAGCCTGTAAAAGACTGTAGAAAGATCATTACTCATAATCTTACACTTCAGTGCTCATGTTAGTTCTCTCTTTCCAGTGTTCTGTATTGTTGAAAGATTTATAATCACGCTCTTGATGTCACCCAAATGAGGATGGGTTCCCCTTTTGAGTCTGGTTCCTCTCAAGGTTTCTTCCTCATTACATCTAAGGGAGTTTTTTTCTTTCCACAGTCGCCACGGCTGATCATCAGGGATAAATACACATCATTCACCTTGACTGTTGATTTCTGTAAAGCTGCTTTGAGACAATGTCTGTTGTGAAAAGCGCTATAGAAATAAACTTGACTTGACTAAAATTAATCCGAATGTCTCCAGATATCACTAGTTCCTGGGAAAACATCCCGCGCCACCATTTTTTCCGATCCCTTCTTTTTTTCCCACTTTCCCACAATTCAGTCCACCTCCGAAACCTGATTGGACAAACAGTCTGTCCATCATACAGGGAGAAAATCCTCATTGGCTATTTTTCATACCCCATAAAGACACAATATATTCATACAGTATAATACAAACATTTTTCATTACATATGCATTGTCCTAAAATCCCTAGTATGTTATATATATATATATATATATATATATATATATATATATATATATATATATATATATATATATATATATATATGAATATGATTACAAAGTTCTGTAATTTACTTTTTTTTTTAATTAACAAATTATGGTTTCTTTTATTTTATTGTCAATAAAACAAGAATGAACTGCAGCCATCAATGAGATGAAGTTTAGTAATAGGTTTATTGTAACACCCATGTTACATTTTAATATGGAAGGAATGGGACAATTAGATGTACACCAGCTAAACGTTTGCGTTTCTTCATGTGATCGTAATTGATTATTATTATTATTAATATTATTATTATTATTATTATTATTATTAATATTATTATTGTCTAGAGTGACTGCAGGACCCCGTGTATAATCTGTTCGTGTAGAAACAGTAACCCATGTATGTACAAGCGTATTATTATTAACGTTTACGTTACAGCCGGAACTACTTGTACCGTTAGAGGAAAATAGCGCACACTTTCTGACCAATCAGATTTGAGGATTCAAACCGTAATCCACACTTTCAGCTCTGTATAATTATTCATTATTATTATACAATATTATTATTATTATTATTATTATTATTATTATTATTATTATTATTATTATTATTATAAATGTTAATAAATAATGCTACACATTTAACTATTGCGCTTGGTGTTTTATTTTAAATAAATAAATAAATAAATAAATAAATAATTTTGCACATTTCGCATTTCTGCTTGATATTCGTACCTTAAATGATTATATTTATGATAAAATAAAATCTATGCTCCTATCATAAAGGGGTAGTTGTAAAAGCAGAACGTGTGTGAACAGAACACTGCACTTGAGAAGTGAACAATACCGGGTCCCTTTAAACAGGCTGTGTAGTTGATGCCCGATCTAACTGATGAGGAGGCGGATTAGCGACACTCTTCCTCCAGCCTGCTTCACTCCATCCATCCATCCATCGCTGTCGTCAGCTCAGCTCCCGTTGCAGGATCTCTAGCCCGGCCCATGTAGGCTTGGATCATGGACTTCAACGTTAAAAAACTGGCGTCCGATGCCGGCGTCTTCTTTACTCGCGCCGTGCAGGTGGGCTGATAAAATGATGTGTTTATATATACATATATTTCCTGCATTCGTGTTGCCTCTGTTCACTTGGTGATGATGAAAGCAGCAGGGGAACAGGAGGCACGACTCTGGAAGCGTGTCGCTCATTTTTTCCGTTTCATTGATTATTTTATTATTAGTATTTTGGAAGCGCTGTAAAAGCAGTCCGCTGGCTCGCGCTTGTGCTGCTACCGGCTGTGTTTTATTTCCCGATACTGTAAACCGATAAGGACACGCTAAAGCCCGCATCTATTATTGATGGCTTGTGTGCCTAAGTGTATGTTGCTCGAGGTGCCTGGACAGAACCATGGCGCAACGCGCGACAGCGCCCACACACACACACACACACACACACACATCAACAGGCCTAAAATGTCATAATTTTTTTAAACTCTGTAATATTTGAAGTATACAAAGAAACATTCTTAATGTAGATGATTTATGATTCTCCTAGATGCTATCTATCTATCTGTCTGTCTGTCTGTCTGTCTGTCTGTCTGTCTGTCTTTTCTCCTTTCTGTTTGACTCTATTTTTCTGTCTGTCTGACTATCTATTTGTTCATATTTCTGACCTCTATATGTATATGTATATGTATATATATATATATATATATATATATATATATATATATATATATATATATATTTGTGTGTGTGTGTGTGTGTGTGTGTGTGTGTATGCCTATCTATCTATCTATCTATCTATCTATCTATCTATCTATCTATCTATCTATCTATCTATCTGGCTGTCTGGCTGGCAAATTTCCCCCGACATTTAAATGAAATACATAATTATACATGTTAATATTCAAGATATAAGTCTTATTTATAGTTTGGAAGGGTGTTAAATATAAATTCTAAATAAGACCATAATTTTAATTAAAATGAGGGCATCTTGAATTGCAGCAGTACACTTTAACTTTCATTCATTCATCCTAAATAACCGCGTTATCCTGGCTATGGAGCCAGAAGCACTGGGTGCAAGCCAGTGACACACCCTGAATGGAACACCGATACGTCACACGGCGTCATGCACACAAACATTCAGGTTCACATTCCCATTAAGGGGCAGTTTATCTACCCCTATAGCTACCTGCATGATTTTTTTTCCGTGACACGTTCACATTAACATTTGCAGTTTACTGTCATCAATCCACCTCCACCTATTGGAATGTTTTTGTGAGATAGGAGGAAACCAGGGAACCTGGAAGAAACCTACAGAGATATGGTAAGAATATATGAAGAATTACAAAGTTGTTTCAGCTCAGGTTTTAATTTTTTTCTGCTTTACTTTAGTTTTCTAATTTTTGGGAAAAAGTGAGGGAGGTGAGATTGAGATGGTTTGGACATGTGCAGAGGAGGGACATGGGGTATATCAGTAGGAGAATGCTGAGGATGGAGTCAACAGGAAGGAGGAAAAAAGGAAGACCAAAGAGGAGGTTTATGGATGTGGTGAGGGAAGACTTGCAGGTAGTTGGTTTGAAAGAGGCAGATGTAGAGGACAGGAGGGGGTATGGAGACGGATGATCTGCTGTGGCGACCTCTAATGGGAGCAGCCGAAAGAAGAAGAAGAATTAGGTTTACTAATTTTATTTAATGGTGAGATCCAACAACAGCTCAGATGTTTTTGTTATTTATTTCATACATTACAATAATAATGACATGGCCCACACTAAACATTTGACTAATAAACATTAACACGTTTTGACTGTAAACCACTACCTTGTCAACATACTGTTTTTGATACAACATAAGTGTTCCAGTTTGTAATATAATTACACAGGGTTGCCAGGTTTCAGCAACTTCCAACGACAAAGTTATAAAATGTCTGTCTGCTGTGTTTTCCCAGAACAAGAACTTCTTGTGTATGATTTCACCCCCTTTGCCTCATTAGCATTAGCACTAATAGTAACCAATAATAACTCTAATGCACTTTATGCGATTAAGAATTTCGGTGCAAGAATGATACTCTGTATAACTCTCTGCATTTGACAACATAGAACTTAAACTTGAAGTGGATTGTGCTTGGTCTGGTCATCTTTCAAGAAGTGGACCCTCTAGTCAATAGTCAATCCTAAGGCCAAGCCATGATCACTTTTAGCATGTCAGTGTTCAGTCCCAGTGGGTTTAGTCACTGTTTGAATGCTTAATACTGTATTTGACAAAATGTTGTGTGATATGTAGTAAATGCTGTTCTGTAAAATTTCTGAAGAGCCTTTTTTAAATGTAAAATGATACTTGTATGTACAGTACCTTTACACTACACAGACAAAAGTGTGGATTCCTGACAATCGCACCTATATGTGCTCTTTGAGCATCCTATTTCACATTAATTTTCTTCTTTGCTGTTTTCCTCCACTCTTCTCTTCTGAGAGATATGTGGAGGGCATTGTGATCATTTAGCCACAAGAACATTAGTGAAATCAGGCACCTTATATCTGCAAAAGAGGTCTGGGTTTGAAGTCAGTGTTCAGTGGGGTTAAGGTCGGTGCACGGCCACTCAGGTTCTCTCAAGCCGCACTTTACAAACCATGTATTCATAGAGCATGTTATGTGCACTTGAGCATTGCCATGCTAAAACAGGTTTGTGCATTTTAGTGCCAGTGAAGGAAAACAAAGACATTTTACACAATAGTGTGCTTGAAGATTGAGGAAGGCCCACATTGGGGTAAAATCTTCAGCTGCAATATACACCAGGCAAAATAACTTTATTGAATGTATGCAATTCACTCATTCGAAATTCAGTACTTTTGTAATATACTTCCATACCCTGCACATCTACAACCAACAAAATGCTAGCAATCTGCTTTAAATTTGACTATATAAACCTTTAGCTTCATTAGACTTGAGCTAAGGCTGTCTAACATTACCTGTGTTTGCTTTGTAGAACAGGTTTCTGTATGCCTGTAGCACTACCAGGACGGTTTAGAGTTGCACTCTCCTTCATCAGTCCATACTAATATATAAGTAGCCTTTTATCTGCTTTTATTTGGGTTGGATTTATAAAAAAGGGTTAACGAAGAATAAGAGCTGTTTGCTGGTGTCACTGGTTTGTGGGACAGTGCTTTCTCACACCAGCTATGTATAATCTACACTACATTATTTGGTAGACGTGCAGGCTATAGGTTAATGGTGCGCAGTTTGCCATCCCCCTTTCTCTTTCTCTTTTACCATCATCCGTCAATGGAAATGGACCGCTGCTGGCAAGGTGTTATTTAGGGGTTGATTGTTCTCAGCACTGCAGTGACATTGACATGGTGCATGTGTGGTGCTGGTGGGTGTGTATCAGAAACGGTAGCGTCACTGCATAGCCATCATGATCCTCTGAAGGCTATATTTCATTCTGTTGAAGTAACGTAGATTTGTAGATAATGTAGATTTTTTGTACACCCAAAAAATCTACATTATGTTTTAATAACATAAAACATAAAAGCTCCATAAATAGTTTATTAAATGCAATATTTAATTTATTTGAATTATTTTTCCATCAAAATCGATTTAGTTTTTATGAAAAAAAATTGTTTAGTCAGGCTTTGGAACGAAATGAGTCTCATTAGAGTTCATTTATTCCCCTTTCTTTATACTGTGATATAGTCAACAATAGGCATGGGTTTGTGATAAGAGATGTGTATGCTTTGTTTTGAAAAAAGGCCAGCTGGTGTGCGTGTGTGTCAATGTTGTGTGGGCTTTGTGCGCGTGTGTGTGAGACGGAAACAGAGTACTATGAGGCATCCCTCAAAATAATTCAGACTCTAGTGTCCTGTGTTTTCTGTTGTATCAGCAGAGGTCTTTCCTGAATGTGAGTGGCATATTTTGCACTGGGGATTTTCTAAATGTGTGGGTGGAAATCCATGTTTTACACTGTTTTAGCATCAGATCTGATGGAAGAGGATGAGTATTAAAGCAGTCACAGTGAAGCACTCAATATGCAGAGGCCTCAAGTTGTCATTCATCAAACCTTTAGGATAAGAAACATCTGAACGCTCGCATGCTGGTGAAATCACATGTTGCTTCATGACGTGTTTCACCAAAATGCCTTCGGGCTTTTAGAAAGGAAGTATAGCAGTTATTAGCATGTCTCACAGATCTGGAGAAGATGCTGGTTCAAGAATTTTGAATTGAAATCAATACCATTTGATGGTATTTTTTTTATTTGACGTTCAAAAACAAAGCACCTTTTAAGGATTATGCCTAAAACCCCATGACGTCTTCCATAAGCCCGTCACATGACCTTGTCACATGTCACTGAACACTCATTCCTGAATCACATTGTACTGTAATCACTACTTGTCTTTATGTCTCACCTTTCGTAGTTGTGCATGCTTCAAATTGTAATGCTAATGTTGTGTTTTCCTTGATTCTTTATGTTGTGCTTCTTTGTTTTGTGTTTTATATGTTTGCACGCTTTATTAAAACACTGCGGTTTTTATGTGCTCATTATTTCACAGCATGTAATTTCCAAACCATCAGACTGAAACGGATGGGATTTAATTAACCAAAACAACTGATAATTAATGTGTTGTGTGTTCAGCCTAGCCGCATAGCCTAGTATGTGTTTCGAGCAGTTACCAACACTTGAATGCAGATTTTGTAATAGAAAGGAAAAGAGAAACATTTTGATTAAAAAGAAGTGATCATTTTACTGGAATGATGCAAATAAAATGTGGGGAAAAATAGGGTGTGTAAATGCATCAATGGTAATAATAATAATAATAATAATAATAATAATAATAATAATAAAAATGTCACGGTTTTTAAATTAATTTTATTTATTACTCATTAATACTAATTCATTATTAATTTAAATTATTTGTATTAGTTATAGTCAGTTTTGTGGTGTCTTCATATTGATGGATCTTTTCAATTATGTATTTTTTCAGTTATTTTATTAATAATTAATAATTAATTGTGACTTGTGAAAAGTCAAAGCACATGAATGCAATGGCATAAAAATCCTCCTACCGCATTCTCCTCCTCTGCCGACTGCTACTACTAATAAGTTTTATAATAGTTCTGTTTTTCTTTTTCTTTCGATATTTTTCTTTTAATTTTGGTCGAGAATCACTTTGTGCTAGATTTAAGCATAGGACAAAAAAACTGATTTATAGTATAAATCAACATTCAGAAAATGTACAACCATCAATATTTGGTTTATTCTTTTATTTGGTCTTATTGTTTTGTATTGTATTTGTGTTTCTTTTGCATTTATTTCGGTGTTTTGAATCATTTTGATATTTTCTAATTTTCACATTTGTTTTCCCTCTCACAATCCTTAACAGTGCTAAATAAGCATCACATGTCTAGTGATAAACACAGTGATTATTCAGTATCTGTCTTAAAGAGTGCATTTGGCAGACTGTAGTTTGGAGGCAACGACTTGTAAGAATGACTCATGCTTTTTCTTTTAAGCAAGAAGGCAAATAAGCTAAGAAATAGTGCTGCTTTTTTCACCTTAAAATATTATCAGGCTACAAAATGTACCATTGAAGCACAAAATGACCATCTCACAGATTATAATACCTTAACCATGATAAAAATCTAAGCAACTATTAGCATATGAAATGTCTCGGTATATCATCTAAACCTTTAATACGCTTCCTTATTTTTCCCCCTAGTTCACAGAGGAAAAGTTGGGTCAGGCAGAGAAAACCGAACTGGATGCTCATCTGGAAAACCTGATTGCTAGAGGAGACTGCACCAAGAACTGGACAGAGAAGATCTTCAGACAGACTGAGGTGCTGCTGCAGCCAAACCCTAGTAAGTGCAGTTCATTTATTGTTCATTTAAAGACGACAAATTTCAATAATTAACGTTATTGTAGAATTGAGCAGCCATACTGTCTGCTTCTGCTATGTGTTTATCATAATAAAGCAGCATATCCTGCTTAGTAAGAGCTTATCAAATTATTCATTTAAAACTGTATGACTTTTCTATAACAGCACCTGTGACTGCAATGTGGAAGATTGATATGAATTTGCTTGTGGTAATAAATAATTCGCTTGTAGTTTTTATATAATAACTGCCTATTCATAGGGACTGTATATCAAATACCATTTAAGTTTTTTTTGTGTTTTGTTTTGTCTTAACTTCACTGAGAGAGGAAAAAAGAAGGTGGTGAAAGCTCAACTGCTTTTTTTAATGCAAGAGATAACATCAACCAGATTAAATACGTCATGAAGGTTCTAACTCCAAGGTTTCTTCTTTGTCTGTGTATGAAATTGCTATCATCATACTTTCACAGATCCTATTGTGTCTTGTGAAAATTGTAAAATGACATTTCAACTGCCAAAAAATGTAGTTAGGTTGTCAGTATTGACTTACAGTTAGTAGCCAAGCAATTTAGATCGCTATCTATCTTGTTTACTGCCTCACTATTCTTACCAAATCGAAGTGATGGATTTCCCACGTCACTGTGGCATGACTTCACATTCTCAAGCTCTCAAAAAAGCAAAAACACCACAGAGGCCAAGTCTGCTCATGGTTAAGGTTCTGTGTTGGCAGTTTAAACATAGTAATCCCAGAAATCCCCTTGAACTTCTCAACTTGACTTTTTTCCAAGTATATAAAAAAATCCCATTTTGAGGCAGTGGCAACCCAACAGTTCTGCACAGAGGCACTGTTTATCCCTTATGTAAGACCATTAACTTTAACTGCTCAGCATAATGCTTGGTTTCATTGCTGCCAGTGCAGGAAGCATTACTTGAATAAGTCACCAGTCTCTACTAAATGAATAAATGTAAATTAAATTAATTAGACAGAGGTTCCTGCTGCTCAAAAATTTTCGGCTCAGCACACATTTTGATGCAGCTGGTGAACAGATTCATCTGGAGTAGCTCTACATATGTTCGATCAAGCCTGTCTGGTGCAAATTAAAAAAATGAAATTATGCAGGACACGATGCTTTCTGGACTGCAGTTGAAAAGATGATCAATTGTCATGTCTCTGTGGCTGATGTTGTGTCTTGTCCTGTAAATCTTAAATGTTCAGTCTAGTATTATGTTAGTAATAATATCAACAGTATTTGGGTACATGGCCATTTATGGAGCATGGTATAGAGATGTTTGCTCAGTGTTATGTGTGATATAATCACTGTCCCATCGCTGAAATTCTCTCAGCTGGAATGCAATAAAGCAGCAAACAAAAATTGTGCCGCACGAAACATTATATAAAAAGAGAAAGTTTGAAAGCGTCCCAAAATACTTAAGTATCCTGATGAAACATTTTTTAACATAGCTTGATCCGGAAAACACGAAGGGTGACAAATGCAATAACGAGGTGCGGAAAACAGAAACGCTTACTAGGTGGGAAAAATATATCAATAATATATACACCTGGGCCTGTGGAGGAAACAGAAGCTTGTAATTCTCTTACCCAGGATATTGTTCTTGACAGTGAGCCACAACCCTGTCATAGGCAATGATAAATATGGACACAATGAAAACAATGATACATGCTCTACTTTCCACTATACAGATACACTGTAAAATAAATGCTCTATTGAAATACTACTGATGTCAAGTATTGCATAGAACATATATATTTATATGCATGACACTATTGCATTTTAAATACTTGTTACACTTTAGTAATGTTTACCTGGTTATGTTCACAAAATACACTGTTTGGGCAAACGTTTGTGGGCACCTGACCGTAAGGTTTTTATGTGCTTTTTGAACATTTCCTTTTAAATTTAGCACATTTATTTAATGTTAAAATATCTTTTCTGGGAAGATGTTCCAGTAGATTTCAGAATGTGCTTTTTTTTAGGATACATGCTCGTTCAGCCACAAGTGCATTAGGAAATTTAGGTTCTGATGTAGGTAAGGTGAGGAGGCATGAGGTGCAGTTAGCATTCCAATTCATCTCAAAGATGTTCAATAGGTTTGGTAATCAATAGGTAAGTCAGAGCTCTATAACGAGCCATATTTTCATGGGGGTGGCTGAGTGCACAGGGGCATTGTCATGTTGGAACTGGTTTGGGTTTCCTATTTCAATTGAAGATAAAGTTTCGTTCTCAAAGCTATTCGTACAATTGTGTGTGCCGATAAGTCAGGAAGAGTCTGGTGTCTCAGTACATTTGTCCATCTAGTGTATGTAGAGATCCATCTAGATGGAGAAGATTAATTCTGCACTTTGTACCAGCTTGTAAGATTGAATTGTAGTCAGTCTAAAAACAAGTTTGATTTTTTCTTCGTATTATAAAGATTGAGCCTAGTGTAGATTATTCAGCCTAGTGAGCACTGCTTTGCTTTGCAAAAAATATAATAACTGCCTGTCTCATAGCATGGTTTTTATATACACATACACACACAGATATATCTGTGCATGTATATCTGTTCTTTATAATCTATGGTTTGGTTTCAAGCCAACTTATTGTTGTAAGAATTAGATCAGTTGAAAGTAAGTGTAATTGGCTGCATGCTCTCAGAGATAAGTGGCAGTCCAAAATTAATTACTGCATAATAGCAGGAATCCACCTGCATTATCAGGCTGAGAAATAAAACAGTGTGTGGTAAGAGATGAGCTTTTAGTGCCTAATTTAGCACTAATACAGTGGATAAAAATCCACTCGGCTGGAAAGAACCCTGCAAGGTTTTGCAGCAAAGAAAGAATAAATGCTGGTATATTTTAAAAGAAAGCGCTCACCAGGGTTGAAAGAAATGATACAGTGCTTTAAAGCACAGGACCCTTATAGCTAATGAAGTAGACGCAAGGTGAAAATCCTATAGTTTTTTATAATGTCCGTGTAGTCAAACATGTGCAGATGAGTTAGAAAAAGGAGATGGAAGCTGTACAATGGTGGTATTTAATGCACATCATTATGGGACTTTGACCTTCGTCTGTGTGCCTGCAGCATGAATAGGTTTTTGGGTGTTTCACACAACTCATATTGATTAAGAGGGCAGCAATACCACTGCACTGGTCACATGGGCTGGTAGCAAAGTACACATTTAAAGAACATTTTCTTATTATCGTATTTATTATTTTACAATTATAAATTAGTTGCCATGTTGAATGCCATCAGCAGCCATTTGCAGTTGTAAGTGGTTATTAAAGGGATTTTTTATTTTTCACTGATTAAACATGCGGATCACAAATACGGATGATTCGCTGTGGCGACCCCTAATGGTAGAAGCCGAAAGAAAGTTTATTTGGTTGTTAATTCATTAGTTAATTGTTTGTTACTAATTTAATCATAGTGTCCCAGAAGTTCTCTGGTCACCTCTGGTCATGCTTTTTTAAAAAACTTTTAAGACTGAAAATGGGCTGGTCATGGGTTTCTAATTCTGCCAATAGGAAAAATTTTTGCCTTAGTATTTTGGGGGAGTTGTTACTATGAATTTGCAAACTACGCATTAAGTATTAGCAGAAACTAATATAGTGAGCAAATATGTTTTTCAGTACTTAAAACACGTTCATACCTAGCAGTTTTCACATACTATGTAAATATTATTTTTAGTTGGAGAACTTTATTTCTGCACTTTGAATCGGCCTGTAAGAATTGGATTCATTCTGAATTCCAGTTTTCTATGCACAGTGATCCATCATCCTTAATGCTGTTTTGACACAAGGAATATAGAAAAATTAGGAAAAAAAACAGTCAACCTTTTTAGGGTTTCTAACATTTGACCAGAACGTGTGTCAAATGTTTGGTGAATTTAAATGCATTCTAGTAGTAAATCTAGGCACCTGGGCTTATAATCGTGAAGATGTTTTGCTACTCATCTGAGGGGCTTCAATAGCTGTTTTACTGCAGCCACTTATATCAGTAGTGAAATGTCTTCAGTTAAATGAGACTCTAACATGTCATTTTCTGACTCTTCACATGCTCCAGTTGACAACACTGGTAAGTCTTACTGTATTCGCAGTTCCCTACGCTCCAGGTCATAACCTCGACCACTTTTCCAAATCTTCCATTTTGATTGTTGAAGCTAATGGCAGTGGTGCTGGGAACTCTTCCAGAAGGTCTGAGTGCTTTTAGATTCCTTTAATTCACCCATCCAGAGGTAGAAGAATCTTTGATCCCCATTGAGCACCTACCTAGATTGGTAATTTAATGTGGCTTTGTAAATTCCCATTAGGTGTTTTTTTTTTTTTTTTTTTTTTTTTTTTTTGGCATTTTAATTAGAACTGAGTGTTTTTCAGCCACTTGAAAATTTAGATGTTTTTATGATAGTGCTGGTTATCAAAGAAAGAAATTGTTTATATTAGTAAAAATGTAGACAATTACTGGCAACTTTCTGGACGTGGTGGAAAAATTAAATATGAATAATTTATTTTTTTCTTCAAGGGTTTTCCATTTCATTATCTTTGACAGTGATGTTTTCATGACTTGTTTGCCATTCCTGATTTGCTGTGGTGTGATGTTTCTCTTTTATTCCAACCTAAGGCCAGTTTTGCCATTTTCACTGTAATGGCTGTGATCAGATTTTTTTTTTTAGCTTAAATTAAACATATATTGTTAATAAACTTGTGTCTGAAAGTCACTAATGATTTTACAATAGACTAAGAAACAGTTAGTCTATTGCAGTATTAGTGATTTCAAAGAACATTGTTTGTGGTTACATGGAATTTTTAAAATATATTTATATATTTATATATTTATATTTAAAATATTGACCAGGTAAGCCTCCGGGTTATTTAAGAAAAGTTTTCCAAGGTTTATAGAACTACAGTTACATACATAACAATCATTCTGTTTTACACCTTCTTACCACCAGGGGCAGTAGGAATCACCTGGATAACATTGCAGTATGGTATAAGAAACCAACACACCTAGGGCTTTGGAGAGGCCTACGTACAGCGATACGAATTGTGCAATTAGGCTGATGGCTTTAGACAAACAACCCAGACCCAGTTTTTCTCACACACACGAAAGTTAAATCATGCCCACTGCATGATCTGCAGGAATGCTATGTGGGTTAACCTGCTTTTGACAGGTAACCGTGGGCGAGTTCACTTGAAACGTGATCAGTCACAAGGTTACCCCAAAGGGATCTTCCTTCCAATGTATACAAGGTAAGGTAATTCCCTGAGCTTGCCACATCAGAGAGAAATCCCCACACTGCATTTTGGAAAATGAAATCTGTAAACTGGTGTTACCTCACTCTTTTCAAGAAGGAAAGCAATAATTGTTTATGCCTTAAGGGGTATCAATCATGGTTATGCATGATTAGTGATGTTTCTCTGTCTAGCAGTTCCTAAAGAATAATTCAATAAAGATTTCCTAAAGCAGACGGTGTACTGGTCCAATGCGATACACACCAATTTCACTCTGAGCTCTTTTGTTCAAGTTCACATAGTTATTAATTCTACATTAATACATTAGAATAGAATAGCGTTTATTTGTCACATATACATTACAGCACAGTGAAATTTTGTTCTTTGCATATCCCAGCTTGCTTAGAAGCTGGGGTCAGAGCGCAGGGTCAGCCATGATACGGCGCCCCTGGAGCATAGAGGGTTAAGGGCCTTGCTCAAGGGCCCAAGAGTGGCAACAGCGATACCGGGCTTGAACCCCCGACCTTCCGATCAGTAACCCAGCGCCTTAACCGCTGGAGCTACCACTCCCCCTTATATAGTTATAGTTATTTATTTGATTTTAGTTAATAGTTATTAACATTATTAATATCAATAGTTATTAAATTTTGTGCATCATGAAGTATCAGCAGTAGAGGATCTGGCTTGGGACAGTCCCTGTAGATGAGTTACTCTCATTAAAGCTTTGTGTAGATCCGACCACATGAATACCTTCTATGCAAGGTGAAGAGAGCCATTACCCATTCTGATTAATATATTTGTTTGCTATTTGAGGATTGGAATGATTGTCCTAATGCTAGCTGTGACACCAATAAAATTAATCTGGTTTTATTTCACTGCTAAGACCAGCAACATGATGCAAGTATCACTAGCAGGCATATGGGCACAGGCCAACTTGCCCATAATTAGTCATATTAGCTAAAGTGTGTACCATGGAGCACAGATACAACAACATTTACCAAACATACCTGTATATACTGTTTTCTTATGCTCTGTAGTTATGTTGTGTGGCCTTTATTCTTGATCAGCTGTTCAATCTGCCTCCCAGTTTTACATATCCACATGCCCAGAAATTTGTATAAGAATGTATCCAGGTGATTCGCACCACTCCTGAAAGTAACAAGGGGTGAAATAGAAATAATGTTCCATAGAAACTCTTGAGTTTTCTGTTTCTGTTTTAAACTACCACACCGAATGTTTTTTTTTCCCATTTTATGTCCCTTTATTTTTAAATGAATGGATTTATTTCTTTGCCTGGATAGTCCAGTGTAGCTCTAGGTTTTCACCACACTCAAGCTGGACCTACACCTGTATCCATTTAATTAAGGAACTGGTTTCAGATGATTACCAGTTTATTCAGAATAAAAACCTGCAGCTACACTGGCCCTTCAAAAGAGAAATCTAGCATTTATTGTGAACACTATAGAGCAGGGGTGCGAGATATACGTTGATCGCAAAGGTAGTGTGGGTAGATCACATGACATAAAAAATAATAGATATTTTTTAATGCATTTTTATAGTAGGTAGATTTTGACTTGATCATTTTATAAGTAGCTCACATGTCGGAAAAAGTGTGTGCACCCCTGCTATAGAGTCTGCATTTCAAGCAAATGTATTCACATCGAGAATTGTTTTGTCAAGTTGTAAAAACACCCTTTTCGTCTTTCTTCATTTCCATTTTCCTTTGTGTTTTATGAGATGTATAAACTTTAAAGTAGGTTCTTGGCTTAAGTAGCAATTGCAGCTGACTGAGAAATCATGCTAAATCATTTTTCGTTGGTCTCCTCTGTCTTCCCACTTAAGACAATTAAAATAAATGACTTTCCTTCATTCATATCTATAACCGCAGTAACGGGAAGAATAACATACTGAAACATAAACCTTATGCATTCAGTATTAAATCCTCATACTGGAATATTTCATTTACAAGGGGAGCTGTATGATGGAATACAGAATTACAATGTACTGTAATGGAAAATACTTTTAATATAGATATTATTCTATAACAGTTCATGTAAAAAATATTTGTGATGTTAAATCAGGATCGCTTACTTTTAAAAGATTACTTATTAGCTTCCATTGGTAAATGGAAACATTCACTGTAACTTGTGTGTTAGATCATTTTGAAATTGTGTCTGATTTTTCCATCCATTTAACCCAGGATTGGGAAAGAAAGCATTTTGTCTGTGGGTGGAAATCTTTTGGTCATTCTTTAATGCAAGTGTCCACTTAGGTGCCCGCATTGAGGAGTTCTTCTATGAGAAACTGGACAGAAAACTCCCTACAAGAACCACTAATGGTGAGCTGCTGGGACAGTACATGCAGGATGCCGCCAAGGACTTTGGACCTGGAACTGCGTATGGTATGTAAAGCTGAACCTGCCATCATGGAGGGAAAGTTTTTGTGGTATTTTCTTTTCATTTTTTATTTTAGAAGGAAGGGTAAGATGGTACAATGAACTAGAATCAAGGTCTAATGAAGCAAATCCTGATATAAATCTGTGTGGGCAGTAGAGGGCATACTTGTCTTCTTTATCATACACAATAAAATGGAAAGGAACATGTGCATCGTTTTATATCTTTCTGAATGTCCCAAATGCCAACAGGTCATGATGATTGTAATAGCAAATTTAATAATTAAAACCCTATTTCACAGATATATTTTACACACAATACCTTTAAATTGCAAATTTGTCTGCCAGAACTTACATATCATGACTAACCATATAAAGAATTATAAATATCATTCTAGTGATTTTAAATATTTAATATAAATTAAACCAAGGGTTCTTAAAAAAATTGCAATAAGTTATAATATTTATAATGAACTAAACAGTTTTATCCAGTATAAATATCCTGCTCATATCAGGATCTACAGAGAGAGGACTCTCAACAGACTCTCTAAAGAGAGAGGACTCTCTGTAGGTAGACATAAGTAGACTGCTGTAATATTGTACGTGTGAATCATTATGCGTTCCCTTCGAGTTTACCTGCCAGCTCTCTGTCTACATGCGATGCTCGACCATGCCCCCATCGGCACACACCCCTTTAAAAATAGCAAGGTTTTATAAAAAAAAAACATAAAACCCCCCAAATATTTTAGGTCTATCAAAGTCTTAAAAAAAGAACCTTTACTTCCCGGAGGTGCATAGACATTAAGAATGGTGATTAAGGTGCCCTCAACTCTGTCTCTTATCATTATGTATCTGTCATCTCTCTATTTTTTGTTTTATTTCAGCAAGGTCAGAATCTTGCTTCTTTTTACAGGATTAAGTAAGCCATTTACATTATATGATGCTATCTTTATAGAACTACTTTTTTTTATTTTCTTTTATTCCACATATTTTCGTGTCTTATTGATCCCTTTTCCTCAAACTCGTATAGCAGTTGTCGATTAGCATCCCCTTCTGAATTAGCAATGAACATGAACTCAACAAGCTCAACAAAACACTCATATGCATGATCCCTCCAGATCTGCTCCTTTACATAATAAAAACCTACAGACAAAAGTTCTGACTAAACAAATCTGTTTCCAACCTACACTTTAACACTGAGACTGTGTCTAAATCCCAAACACTAATTGGAAGGCTGTTGAATAACTGCGTGGCTTTGTAGGAGAAAGCTCTGCTTCTGCCATGGTTTCTATTATTTAGGTACCAACAAATAGCCTGCACCTTTAGATTGAAGTCAGCAAGGTGGATCATAATGTAACAAAAACTTGCCCTGATACTGTTGCGTAAGACTATTCAGTGCTTTATACGTCAGTAAAAGTATTTTGTAATCAATGCAAGACGTTATTTGGAGTCTGTTTAAAATAGAGTTGATGTGGACATATTTCCTGTTTCTGGTAAGGATTCTTGCTGCTGCATTCTCGACCAAACTAAAGTTTATTTATGCAACATACAAACAAATAATGTAACAAAAGAATGAACTAGTTGTTCTGCATTTCTGTAACATCATATTTAATACTATTTTTCCTTACTATTATTGCTAAAGTAAAAGAAGGCTATCGTGGTAATGTTCTCCACAAAGCAAGATGCAAAGCAAAGACTAGAATAAACAATCACACTTTAACTGCTGTACACCCTGAGAGAGAAAAGACCATCCAGAGATGCTACGTAATCGGAAAGTTCACTTCTAGCTTCATGTGGTCCTAGTTAAAGTACTTCTCCAAAATTAAGCAGAAGGAAGATCTCAAGTATCCGCTGTCTTTTAATGTCTTTTACGCATTCCTCAACACTGTTAAGCTGATGTCTCTCATCTGGCTTTGCCAAAACATACAATTACGTATCTTCAGCATTGCAATAGAAGCTTGTTTACGCATAATTTCACCCAGGAAGAAGGAAGCTTCTAAGCGGTGTCTCAATACGACCCTTCCTTCCTCCACAAAGCAGAAACGGAATTTAGTGACCTGAAATGGAAACTAAATGTTTGCATAAGTCTCTGGTGTTTCCCATGTTTGTGTGGACTGGTAGAGGGATTTACTGTATGACACAGAGGAAAAGGTTGTCAGAAATCCATTTCCCCTAATTATGCTTGTCGCAGTTGTTTTGTGCAACCTCGAAAGCTGTGCGAAATACCGTGTTGTGGAAAATCAATTCGGTTTTGTGTACATTTTCTGCAAGTAATTGGTTTAAAGCGTTTACATGGCAGAATTTTATTTTCTTTGATTTAAAGTACAACAGTTCATCTCTTCCCTCTTAAACCGCTAACAATTTCATTCGCTTTGAGTATTTCTATTCCACTTGAGGTTTTTATATGGAGCATTTTCATTCGGATCACAATGCTCCATGTAGGGCCGCAACTAACGATTATATTGATAATCAATTAATCGGACGATTCTTTTTTCCAGATTAATCGGATAATATTTTTTACATCTATTTATTTTTTTATTATTAAAACTATAAAACCCTAATTCAGGGTATTTATAAAAGTGTATTTGAAAAATGCAAAACCCACATATTGAGTTTAAATTTCTTCCATTTAGACGTTTATAATTTAAAGCTTATAGTGGCTGCTTGTTAAGGAGCGCATTGGGGATTTCTCCTTTCAACAAATTCACTCATGTTGGGTTGTTTCTTTTTGTAAAAAACAACAACAACAAAAAAAGATGGGCAATTTGTGTGAATCAACATTTGTATTGTATTTTGCAGATTGCAAGTTGGCAACCATGTTAAAAAAAATCACTATAAAATATAATACTACATTGTTTTGACAATTTTTGTTTAAAAAAATTCACGGATAATTTAGTTTTTGTGAAGGTTTATGCATCAAATAAGCTTTTGAATGTTGTAATTTGATAAGTTACTGTTGTAGCAGGCAAATGGTATAAAAACAGAATGGAACAGCGAAATGCAGCAAGCTAACAGGCTTGGTTAAAAAAAAAAAAGGAAAAAATGTGCATTGGTGTACAAATGCATAATCATTCAATGAAAACAAAACAGTAACAAAAACATTTTATTGTTTACTGTTGCTATTTGCTGCTTTTAGATTCAGTGTTTGTTCGCACAGTTTTTATTAAATCCATCACGATGTCGCGATCGAGCCGAACGCGCAGCCTGATTTTTACGAAGTTACAAACAAACAGTTTAGACAATAGCACTTTATTAAACTACTATTTGACATGAAAAAGACAAACAGTTTTTGCTCACGTGCTGATTTTTCGCCTTCATCCGTGACAACAGTGTGTTTTCTTTTCACTGTGGTACTTCCATCCCACACAAGCACTGTTTTGCATAACTTCCAGGTACATCTTTCTTTGTTGCGTTTACTATCAAATGCTCTCATGACTTGCATTTAATATAAAATGCTCCAATGCCTTGGCTGACTTGGGATGCACACTTTTTCCTGCTGCCGGTTGACCTGGTACAGTGCCTTTTTTGCAAGCGGCTGTGTTATCTCACTGTCACGCTAACCCGTAACTCGAGCAGCACAACTAATCGATGACGGCATTCTTTGACAACAGATTTCGTTATCGATTATTATCGATATGATCGAATAGTTGTTGCAGCTCTAGCTCTATGTCAACGTACCTAGTCAGTGTAGAGAACTCACAATTTAAATAAAACCAACTGATATTGATCAGTGAAATTAGAACTGAACCATGAGAAAGCTGTTCCCTTTATTCAAACAAAATTTTTAGTCTAGCAAGGACAATATTATGGTCAGTTGTGTCCGAATTTGCACTAAGATCCAACAACACTAACAAGGAGACACAGTCCTGATCAGAGGCCAGTAGCATGTCCTTACTTTAACCAGTGAATTCTCTGTGCTATGATAAGGCCTACTGTAAATCCTGACTGATTCATTTCATGAATGTTATTCTTATGTAAGTGTGAGTATAACTGCTGTACTACAACCTTTTTGAAGATTTTTGTGAAAAGGGGAGGTTTGATGTTGGACACTTGACAGGGGTCAAGTTTTTTTTTTTTTTTATTAGATTGGACCAAATCTATATTTGGAATGGAATTGGAATGAGTGTTTCAGCAAACACATGGTTGTGTGATGGTCAGTAGACCATGTAGCTTTTGCCATAATTTGTAATTAGAATCACAGCAGTGGTTATTAACTATAATATTTAACTTTTTAATTCAGTTCATTTATTTAAACAATGAAACAGTATTTTAGAGAAGGTAATTATGCATACAGAAAAGATTTTGTAGTATGTGGAGCTAGTTCCTCATGTAGTGCTTTGGAGCTTATGAAAACAATAAGGTTTTTGTACTCAAGCCAATGGCATTAGGCGTTTCGGAATGAAATGTGTCAATATTTGGAAACTGTAAAGACACACTTTTAATTTGGGCTGAAAACCAGAAGCCATTAAACATGACATAACTTGCTGACATATATCCTTAAATGCCATTATAATGAATCTCTGCTTTATATGATTATTGTAGGTGTGCTTTAAAAGAAGAACATTGTATATATATATTTATATATTTATTTTTATGCTTTTCTGGTGATACAAACCCGCTAAATATGAAACTTAGTTCATTTTAAATACAAGACTTTTCATTATTTATTTTCATGGTTTTGTTTTGCTGATTGTCCATTAATGTGTACTTTGGTAGCAAGATTAATTTATTTAAGGTTTATGTATTTTTTTTGAAAATTGACAGAAAGCAAAAAGTCTAAATATGATTAAAAGAAATGGATTGAAAGAAAGTGATAATCTAAATGTATTGCTTTGGTTATATTCACATTATTCTTTATAGTAACAGTACAGTCATGCATACATTGTACAGGTGATAACTAGTTGGCTACCATCGTCAAAAATTTACTCTTTTCTTTGTCTGCTGACTAATTTCTCTTTTTTTCCATGATGCTCTAGTTGCAAATTTGTCATGGATCATGGAAATCATGGATTCATGGATCATGGGTTTCCCTACACTTTAAACTAAGCTTGTCAAAAATCAGTAAATGTATACAGTAAATGTAAATATATATAGTAAATAAAAGATGATTAATATAACCATTATTTTTTTGTAGTGATATTTTTGTGATATGACTGAAGGCCTTAATGTCAAATAAGTAATAGTTGTTGTTTGTGTATTTAGGAAGTACTTTGTACACTGTAGGAGACTATCAGAAAAGGCTAGGCACTGCTGAGAAAGAGTTCTTACAAGCATCAGCCATCAGCTTCCTCACTCCTCTTCGGAATTTTCTAGAGGGTGACTGGAGAACCATATCGGTAAGATCAGCGCATTTGAGAGGGATTTTGCTTTCACACATGGAGATAAAAAGGAGCTCACTTGAGCAATGAGCTGCACTTGTATGAGTAATGGTTTGTTTTTGTCTTGGCATGTAAATGAATAAATAATAAATGTAAACTGTGCTACTTATTTTATGATTATTTCAGAATCAGGTTTAGAATCAGAAATAGCTTTATTACTAAGTATATTTCACACACAATGAATTTAACTTGGCGATTTTAACCTTCGAGTGCAGGTGAAAGTACAGACATAGGGCAACATGTGATATTGCAGGTTTTATAGGAATTATACAGTAGAGATGGAATATAACAAAAAAAAAAAACAGACAATTAAATAATATAAATATATATATTATTATTTACTATGTATAAAAGTAGAAATATTGTTTCAATGAATGTATATATATATATATATATATATATATATGTTTTGTTACAAGTGTGCAGTTTACAAATGTACCAATCAGATTCTATGTATAAATGTGTCGGTTATGATGGACAATGTATAGTTATGAATATTTTAATTGTTCAGGTTGAGTATAGCCTGGGGGAAAAAAAAACAGTTTTTGTGCCTGGCTGTTCTGGTGGATGGACCAGAAGGCAACAGTTTGAAGAGAGAGTGGGCCGGGAGTGTGGAGTCCAAAGGGAGTTTCTTAGCCTTTTCCTGGAGGTGTAAATATCTTGGAGGTTGGGCAGGGGGCAACAATAACCCTCTCAGCAGTCAAGATTGTAGTCTGTACTGTAGTCTCAACTGTAGTCTCTTGATGTCTTGATGACCAAACAGACTCAGTGATGGCCGAGTAGAAATGTTTCAGCAGCTCCTGTGGCAGGTTGAATTTCATTATATATTCATTCAAATATTTTATTCTCAATAATACTTACAAAACATATCAAATGTTTAAACTGAATAAAAGTACTCTTTCCATAAAAAAAATAATTATAATAATTAAAAAAGTAATCTTAAAAGTAAAATTGATAGCAGCGCCATGTTTCAAACGTTGGGACAGAGGCTTGGAAACGAAATGTGGAAAAAGTAAATGGTACAAACAAGAAAGAGATTGAAGAACAATTTGCAATTAATTAGGTTCATTGGCAACAGGTCAGTAACATGACTGGGTATAAAAAAGGGCATCTTAGAGAGTCAGAGGCTCTCAGAAGTAAAGACTGGCAGAGGTTCACCAATCTGTGAAAAGCTGTCTCTTCAAATTGTGAAGAAACAATTTCAGAAAAATGTTACTCTATTAAATTGCAAATACTTACCATTGCAAGCATGCAAGTTAAAGCTCTATTATGCAGAGAAGAGGCTATATATGAACTTGATCCAGAAAAACAGCTTTCTTCTCTGGGCCAAAGCTCATGTAAAATGGTCTGTGGCAAAGTGGAAAGCTCTTCTGTGGTCGTATGTTTTATTTGACATATTTTTGGCAACCAATGACGCCGCATCTGCCGGACTAAAGAGGAGCGGGACCTTCCAGCTTGTTACCAGTGTTCAGTTAATAACATTTTGAATGGTATGGGCGTGCTTTAGAATCCTTCGGAATGGGCATCTTTTACTGTACATTTGGAAAGTCTCCATCAATGCTGAAAGATGTATCCAAGTTTTAGAGCAGCATATGCTCCTATCTAGACGACATCTTTTTCAAGGAAGGCCTTAAATATTTTAACAGGACAACCCTAAACCACATACTGTATCTATGACAACAGCATGGCTTAATAGAAGAAGTAGTCTGGGTACAGAAATGACCTGCCTACAGTATAGACCTTTCACCAATTGAAAATATTTGGGGCATCTTGAAACCAAGAATATACCAAAGAAGACCCAGAACTGTTGAGCATTTAGTATCCTAAATCAGGCAAGAATGGGACAGCATTTCTCCCAAAGATCCACCAAATGGTTTCCTCATTTCCCAGATGTTTACAGACTGCTGTTTTAAAGAAGAGGGGATGCTACACCATGGTAAACATGGGCCTGTCCCACTTTTTGAGAGGTGTTGCTGCCATTAATTTTATAAATACATATATATTGGTGCTGTCACTCAATTTAAATATTTCATCATGATTAATCACATGATTGTCATGTGTTAACACATGATTCATCGCAAATGTATAAAATTTTAAGTTTTTAATTCTCTAATCAACGTGGGCATGAAGACTAGACATGTTTCAAAGGTCATAGATGTTTTTCAAAGAACTTGTTCATGTCTATTAGGTAGACCCATTAAAAAAAAGAACATAGAAATACCAGCTTCCCATTACCTCTGTTACCTTGCACTAAACCAGTTGCTCAAGCAGGCAAGCCAGTTTACATTTTCAGATGACAGGGAAGCTAATAAAAATATTTTTGTAAATGCTTAAAGTAATTATGGTGTTTTAAATTATGGAAATCGACAACAAACAGAACCTTTGCTATGTTTTAATTGCTGAATGTGTGCATGATGGAGGTTTTGGTGTTTGATTTGAGACTGAGAGGCTCATCAGTAAACCAAATGTTCAGTGAGTAAAAAGTATTTTTTGGTGGATTTTTGTTTTTATATAATTCTAAAGAAAGGAGGTAATTAATAAATGTGTTTTGTGTTGAAGTTTTTTTTATATATATATATATATATATGTATGTATGTATATGTGTGCGTGCGTGTGTGCGTGTGTGTTTCAGAAAGAAAGAAGGCTATTGGAGAACCGCCGGCTTGACTTGGATGTCTGCAAAGCACGTCTGAAGAAAGCCAAGTTAGCAGAATCTAAGGCTGCTGTGAGTCATGCTTCCACTTACATTTTTTTTTCTTTTCTTCTGCTGTTCTTTTGTTTTGGAAAAAGTACCACCTCTTCATACCCTGGTTCATACAGTCATCTGCATTTTCCCCCACATGCACATGTTACATTATTCAGCAACCAAATTGCTTCTTAAAAATGCAGTGGGTCCTTGTGAATCAGCATGATGATGAAGTGGAGTTACCATGTAAGCAGTGTGTTTACGTTTATACTTGTGATTTAGTTGCAACAACTTAGCCCTAATAAGATCATTCCTGGAACTGCTTTCACAGAAAAGGAAGTCATCTATTCAGTGGCTAGAGTCTAAATATAGCATTTAGTTACAGCTACTCCTGTGGATTAGATGTTTCACTTTTTGGCTCATAGCTATTTCAGTTGGAGATGATTATGTCACCCTGTATCATACGTAGAGTCAGGACCTTAGTCATGACTTAGTCACCTGGTGGAACCTCATGTGGATTTGCAAATAAACATTCAAAGCCTCATGTTTGGGTCTAATGGTTTTGATGAAGTTCTTAAGAGTCTCTTAGTTGCTGAAAATAACTAGAACTTTTATGAATTTTGGGTAATAGGTGAATATTTGGAACAGCCATAATTTTTTTGTTTGTCACATCTGTGAGTGTTTGTGTTGCTTGTTTGTTAGATGTGAGGATTACAATCACTTTTTTTTTTCTTTTTTTTTTTTTTTTTTTTTAACATGTGCATTAACATGTTTCCTTGTTATCATTTGCACAGTGTGAGGGAGATGTGAGTACCAGTGTCTGCGTGTGTAAGAATGTGTTTGTCTCACGCATTGTTTTTCTTTGGTTTTCTCTGGTTTAAACTTTTCTACTATACTTCTCACCCTCTTCCCAATCTGCCAAAGCTTGTTGCTAATAAAAGGACAAGACATAAAAAAAGCGGAAATACAAATTTATTTAATTAATATGGACATTGATATGGACATACATATATTTAACTCAGTTAAAGCTTATTAATGAATTATTATGATCAAACTGAATGATTATTGAATGCCATTCCTAAATTGCCTAACTTACTTTTCTGGCCGTCCTGACATTTGCATACAGTCTTCTGTTCTTTAAAACATAAGCAGTAAATTACCACCCTTTTTAAAATTCTGGAATTGACTTTGACACTTATTATTATTATTATTATTATTATTATTATTTTTTTTTTTATTATAATATCTTTTTCCCCCCCTCAAAGTTTGACTTAAAAATATTGCAATCATTGTGAATAACTATGAGAAAAGTGGCCTGCATTCTGTAAGTGTCTTACAAAATATAGGCCGATCAAAATGCCAAACCTTTAAAGTAAACCTTTTACATGACTCATGAGCATACCGAAATTGGCACAAGCCTTCCTCCTTTTTCCTTAATGTATTACTTGACATTTAGACAGATGGTGAGGGGATTGTCTAGCTACAGTATGGCTTTCAAAGGAAAGCAGTTTAAGTGGAATTGGTACTTTCATTAATTCCCTTTCACTGCATAGAAGGAAAACACCTCTATGATGAAACATCTCCAGGGAATGAAGCTACATCTTTTGTAAATTTCTAGCTAGTGAGTCAAAGGCACATTAGGGCTGGTCTATTTGGCTGTTTTTATTTCCAGTGTCTAGGGATAATTGAGCATGTTTTCTGTAGTAGCCAGGCACTCAGGGCGAGTCAAGTTAGTAGCCATGGAGTTCTGAAAAGCTGCATTTTTTTAAGAGATTAGAGATGATTATAAAGAGATTATTGGAGTGATAGCTATATTACAAAAATGTAGAGTCTCAGTCACAAAGGGGAGGTGTGGCTGCAGGGTTTCGTTGTACCTGTTTTTCTGTTTATCTTTATCAATCGAAAACCAGCTGTGGCTCAATTGGGTGAAACCCAAAACCTGCAACCACCCAGGATTCCTAGATAAGTTTGAACACCCCTGCCATACTGCTGTTTGTGTCAAAATTCAAGATTTTTTATTAGTCACAAACATAGGTATATACAGAACACAACTTGCAGTGAAATGTAAACCATCTTGAGCTGCTTGTGCATTAAATAAAAGGGACTATAAATATAAAATATTAGAAAATATATTCGATAATGATAAAGTGGTACAGATTTCTCATATCCCAGCTTGTCAGGAAGCTGGAGTCAGCTGGATTGCAGACACATAAACCAATAAGATCACTGTCAGTAAATACTGACAAGATACACAAGCATGGCGAATAGACCGGACAGAAGAACAGCATTAGGTTGAGGAAAAAACAAACGGTTAAATTATTGAATGGTATAGCAGCAATTAACTGTGGCAAAAGACATTATATATATTTTTTATATTATTATGTTATGTTTTAAAATGTCCAGTAGCAGTTTTTAAATTGCTGGTGTGCAGTAATAGATGTACAGTGGTAGCTTATGGGAGATTAGTCCCCATATGAGTGTTTGCAAGAAACCATAGGTTGAGGTATTTTTTTTATTCATATATTACATTTGATGAATGTTTCAGCAAAAATGTGTCCAGGTGATTCTTCCCACTTGTGGTGGTTAAGTGTTGAAATAGAACTGTAATTTATGTTTTAATTTTTTCCAAAACACATTCAGGTTAAGCTAGGGCAAAATGCCAGAGGCAACTGCCATAAATGCTTGCTTCCTTCTGTGCCACAACAGTAACTAAGGTGTTGCATCAAAACCCAGCAGTATTCTACAGGATATATGTGGAAATATATGGATTTTTGCATTAAGTATACTGTTTACTCAGTAATACTAACCATGGTATGAAAAACTTCTAAATGATGTAGGTCTTGCGCTTTACACGAAGCAATACACCCGTCTTGAATGGCATAACCCAGCATGTAAAATCTTTCATTTTGCAGTGTATTTTCCTAATCCTTTTTAGTCCCAGGCTTGATTATTGCATGAGTAAAAGGTATTATTTTTGTTTTTTCACTATACAAATTAGAGAGAAGACATAAAGATCTGAAAGAAAGTGCCACTAAATATTCTGCAGGATTTTGTAATATGAACATGACTCTCCTGTCTTGGGCTGCCTGCTTTAGTTACATATTTATTTTGTTGGAAATGACTATGCCTTTCCATTTGTCACTGCATTTCATGGTTTGCTTTGCTGCTCGCTTGCTTTTTGTTTGCATTGCCTTAGTTCGATCTAAGTGTGCCGTGTGCTGTGGCAGTTAATCTGGATGCATGATTCTGTGTAAAATTCTGTTTCCCCCCTTCACTTTTAGGCTGCACCTGATTTTCAGGAGACTAGGCCCCGAAATTATGTTCTGTCTGCCAGTGCATCTGCGGTAAGAGTGCTGCAGGAAATGTTGGTCTCTTTCTCTTCCTGTTCCTATCCCTCTTTTAAAATTAAGCCCCATTCACAGACCAAAAAAAACCAAAACAGTGCCTGGTTTACATGAAACACTCAACTTCCACATTCTAAACTAAATATAATCAATTATAATCAATTATCAAAATCATGGTCTTGCCCACATACATTTGTTAAAAGGAGCATGTGTTGCAGAAAGATTAGGCCAAAGGACCATGCTAGACTGTACTTTGATATTTTTCAAGCATTGTAAACAGGGTCCAGTTGAAATCAAAGTTCAACAGAAGAAATAGTGTGAGGAAGAAATTTGTGCGGGTGGGTTCCGCTTTTAAATATAGAGTTTTTATGTGTGCCAATCCTCGTTGTTTTCCATTCAATGACCTTTGCATGCTCAGTTCACAGCTTGGACTATTTCTTTTGAATGAATTCTTTTTAAAGCAATACTATTAAAATTAATTTTAAATTAAAACAATTACAATATAATGATTATTGTGGAAAACTAGTTACATAGAAAATAAAGGTTTGCTATCCAATTACATCATTTCAGCTTTATTTATTTTCCCCAAGTGTCCAATATTTCACACCACTTCACATTTTGAGCATGGCTTGGCTGACCACTGAGAATGTTGCTAAACCCAGTCTGTTTTTCACTGGGAATGCAAGCATGTTTCACATTTCACCTAGATTAAATAACATCTTTAGAGAAAAAAAATTTTTTGGGATTCAAAGGAGGTAAAAAGAAATACAATTATAAGGAAATAATAAATAAATAAATAAATAATCCACTGTGTTCAGAACTTATATAAAGATCATATTGTGCTTTTTGATGTGAAAAAGTATGTAATACAAAGTTAATTTCAAGTAAAATTATTCAGATATCATAATAAATAGATAATAATACAATACACACACACACATATATATATATATATATATATATATATATATATATATATATATATATATATATATATATATATATATATATATATATATATAATGTCTAACACTGGGTTTATTGCAACCCCTGGGAATAAACCTGCACCCCATTTGTAATTTTAACAAAACAAAACAAAAAAAAACACTTGTTTGTCAAGGAAATCATGATATACCTACTGTATGTATTTCCATATAAACCATATTATATTATAAATGTGGGAACAAAGTTCTGATACATTTTTTCTTAATTGAACTTGGAAAACCAAAACCTGTTCCAGCATTGCTCCTTGAAGATCTGGTTTACATGCTTTGGAGAGGAAGAGTTTGAGTGTCCTGCTATAGAGCTCAGGACAGATATCTCATCCCTACTGAACACCTTTGGGATGAATTGGAACCTTAACTGCACCCCAGGCCTCCTCACCTACATCAGTACCTGCCTTTTATAATACCCTTGTGGCTGATGAACACAAAGTGTTAAATTGGGATGAAATATGGAATGCAATGCTCAAAAATCACATACCATACTTATGACCAGGTGACCTAATAGTGACGCAATATAGTGTGTGTAATGTGTTTGTGTATGTATATATATATATATATATATATATATATATATATATATATATATATATATATATATATATATATATATATATATATATATATATATATATATATATATATATATATATATATATATATATATATATATATATATATATATTTAGAGAGTAATTTTTCCTCGTGGACAGAAGGTCCATATTGAGCTATTGAGGTCCATATTTTTTGGCAGTGTCTTCAAGGACTGTTTACTATTGTTGGATAAACACCACAGAGAGACTCTAAGAGTTATTTATGTAGGCCTGAATTAGTCATTTACACAATTGAATTAATCACTTAGACGTTTCTTTTTTTAGGTGGATTGCAAGCCATTGCATCATCAAGAAACATAAAGGCTTGGTATACAGTTGGTTTAAATGTCCTTCAGTGTAGAATTCTTGGCTTGCTAGTGTGCGAACTAGTGATGGGTTTAAGTAGTGGAGTAGTCATGGGTATAATTGAGCTCTTGTAATAAATACTGCTTTTCTCACCTGACAAATTATGGCCCCTCCAGTATGATCATACATATTAGAAGGTACGTTTACTGATAAAAATGAAGTATGCCACTTTTACCAGATTTTACAATGCCACCATATCAGATGCTATGAACCCCGCTAGTGAACAGAAAGGCATTTAGAATCAAATTTAAGAATTTATGGAAATAAATGGAAAATGCCTGATGAGTGAGTTTTAATGGCATAGGCAGTAACTTCAGCTTCCTCCACTCTCATATAATAATTAGTCTTCTAATTATATAAATATAAAATAATACACCACACAGTAATGCTGTTGGCATGTATGGGAAAGTATTTGGTGTGGAATAAGCATGCGGTTAGGCTCCACATCTGGTGTCATTTTGGATTTGCATTTTTTTTTTTTAAACCCTAAAAAAAGCTAAATTTAATGTTTTGCTGTATTGAACATGTTCTTGTCAGCTGCTCCTGCATTAAAGCATCTACATGTAAATTCAGCTCAGTTTTATTTGTATTTTGCTTTTAGAATTTAAAACACTGATTCCCATAGATCGGGAATGTACATCTTAAATTCAGATTTATCCTTTAAATATTATCCCTAATGAGCAAGCCAGAGAGAGTCAGTGGCAAGGAAACTCTCCCTGAGATGAAATGAAGAAACCTGAGAGAATCAGAATCAGCAGGGACCTCATATGACACCAGATTTATTCAATGTAGTTTTATCATGAAGTCTATTTTCTAGGATTCATTAACTGTTCACTGATGGAGACTTGAGTGCACAACTGTCCTAATTGCAGTCCAAAGCCATATTAATGGTTATTAAGTTGTATCAAAGACAGACAGAGATTATTAGGTATGCATTTTTCACGTAATGGATAAAGGTAATACACATTTTGATCAGCCTGGAGTCAGAATGTAACACAGATATGAGGGAGCTCTGGTACATAAAGTGCCCAGCAACACCACCAACAACAAATCTGAGTTGAGAAAAGAAAGGGGTTGTTTCAGGTTGGGTATCTACACAGTATCTACTTAATCTGGTTTCACTGCCATTGATTCTGCTAATTGCTCAATATACACATCATCATGACCATATAATTTTCTGTGGAACACACTTACAGTTGTTGGAAGTGTACTCAGACAGGTATGTGAACACTCCCATTTCTGTAGCTGTCATGTCCAGGACTGGATTTACATGATTTAGGGATTTTCTAAGCTTTAACCCATTTAATCCACTACAACTGCTTTAACCAAAAAAAGAAAACCAACAAATGCTGCATTAACACAAAACACTAGATACGATAAAATCGTGATAAACTAGGATTATATACAGTTGATACTTGTACGTTGTGTCGGCATTCCGTCATGCGCTAAATATCCTCGACTAGTAAGTATTGTATGCTGCCTGCTGTTATACATCTACAAAATCTGTATGCCTCTCAGTGTGCACATTAGTTGGTTGTAGCGGCACCTTGAGAAAGATTAAATTAGCACATTGACAGAGTTAGCACATTGACAGCAAGACCCTACTGACACCATAACACCAAAGCCCCTAAAATTTTAGACATGTATATTCTAGTATATTTAGAGAAGATTGTTGAAAACTGTTGAAATTTGTTGTTTATAGTATGTTTCGACTAACTCAATACTAATTCAAATCAATTAGTTCTCCTTTTTGATGTCACTTTTGAAACAAGACAGACATTTTTAATGGAATTCTTTATAACTTTTGTTTATAACTCACAAGTTATTTTTTAAAGATTTAAATCTTTAAAAATTACTCAATAAATTAGAGCCTGCCAAGGAATTTTCTTCCCCTGTCAAACATTATGTAATAAATAAAACTCAATCCAAGAAGTACTGGCACACAAACAAATCCGGCCATGTTTCAACATATTATTAAACTAGATTTCAGCCAGAGGCAATCTTCCTTTCAAAGGTTTTCTAATTGTTAGACTGAAAGCATAGCTATTTATTTTTATATTTTATATTCATTATTTATTATTTATTATTATAGATAAGCAGAGATGCCCAAACTAACCTTGGTCATGATGACTTTGTGATTTGGCCTGCCATGCAGTCTGTGAGAAGGAAGAAAGGAAGGAAGGAGGGAAAGAAGGAAGGGGAAGTCATACCTTACACTGAGTCATAATACCTTACCATGAGTCATAATAATTAAAGTCAGCTGCAGACCACTTTGGGAAAATCCTTTAAAAACTAAGGAACTGCTTCATGTCTCTCATTAGAGGTACCTGATATTACAGGCATATGGCTGTATTGCTTATAGCTTGACTAGCTGAATTACATATTGAACTCTATTGTACTATAAATGGGATTGTTTCAATGTTTTAACTGTAGTATACGTTTTATTTTATTTTTATATTTAAGTCATAAATAAACAGAACAATGCCAAGTTTAATACATTAGTTTGTTATTATCCAACAGTTACTTTTGGTCACCCGGCCTTCAATAAAGTTTGATTTTTGGCCCTTCATAGCAAAGAGTTTGGGCACCTCTGGTTTATAGCGTCTGCTCAATTTGAGGGGCTCCTGACCCACAGTTCTAGTAAACTCGTGCAGAATTCTACCCCTTGGATGCATTGTCACATTCCCCTGGTAATTTAAAGTGTAAAGCCATGCTCATTGCGACTCTTTTTAATTTACTGTCACTACTGTGTGAGAAAATAGCTAATGCCTCCTCCTTTCCTGTCCATTGTGCTGCATGAAATCAGCTGTGGAGTGAAGAGGTGGACAAAGTAAGTATACACTTATTGAAGGAAAAAAAAAGTAGGGGGTGATTGAAATTGATGGGACAATATTCACATTACTAACCCCCTAAACTTTAAAATGATTAATCAATATAGAGATAATTTTAGTTTGTTTATTGTAGGCTGCATTTGTATAAATGGGTGTGTGTGTGTGTGTGTGTGTGTGTGTGTGTGTGTGTGTGTGTGTGTTAGGCAGAGCAGGAACTGCGTGTGGCTCAGACGGAGTTTGACAGACAAGCTGAAGTTACTCGGCTTTTGTTGGAAGGCATCAGCAGCACACATGTGAGTCACAGATTATAATCAGATGCATCTCTATGGTTCCACAATACAAAAACAGTGTTGATAAGACAACAATAAAAATCTGCTCCAGTTTGTTTAGTCAATATCTACATGAAATATTCAGCAGGTTGTGACGCAAACGGGTGTTCACTGTTGTGTTTCTAATTAAATTATTTCTAAAACTGGGCTGAAACCAATATTTGACAATGCACTGTGTAATATACAGTAATTACATATTTTCCAGTCCAGATTGACCGATTGAGTTATATTTGAAATTGATGATGCTGATGATGACGATGATGATGACAGGTATTTGTAATGGTATTTTGGCAATATAATCTAAAGTAATATAATATGATACTATAGGTGTATAAAATGTGTTTAAAATAGGCTTTACATAGCAATGCATACAAGATGTGTGATTGTAATGTAATCACACATGAACAAGGCCACAAGATGCTCATTCAGGTTTAGCTATTTTAAAGAGCAAAGCTGGAACTATGCAATTTAATTTCTTCTGTAGTGAAGCTCCGGAGATGAAATGTAGTCTTCAAGTAGGCTTTATTGTCATTTCAACCATATACAGTGCAGTACACAGTGAAACGAAACAACGTTTTCCCATTACCAAGGTGCTACAGCAAACAACATAAATGAAATGAACACACAACTGCACAACACTGTACTCTAAACTAGCAACACTGTGCAACGTACAGTCCAAAACAAACAAAAAAGATAACATTAGACCAGGAAACAGTAGACGGAGTAATTTTTAAAAACATGATTTAGGTGTACAACCTTCTATTCTTTTTTTATTCCTTTCGAATGATATTAGCATTATGCTAATCAGGCATAAGTATTGAATAAAATGTGTGTCAAATAAGACATTTCCTTTTCCCTGTTTGCTCAGGTAAATCATCTGCGTTGTCTGCATGAATTTGTGGAAGCCCAGGCAGCTTACTATGCCCAGTGTTTCAAGCACATGCAGGATCTTCAAAAGGAACTCAGTAGGTGAGTATTAGCATAAATTGCAACAGTTTAGTATGTTAACTTTACTTGGAACAGTTTGGATGAAGAGCAAGATGCTCTCTACACTGGACTCTCCTTGTTATATGAAATGTATGTGTATATGTATATGTGTCATGGACTTTAAATATTAACTGTATACATCAAAACCAGATCCACTGACCAGTTAACAGCTTTAGTGCCAATCATGCTTCAGAAATCAATGCAAATATTTGTACAGCTTTTTCAAATCAAAACCATGTTTATTCCATAAGCAGTAATTCACACTGGATTTGTAAAAAATGAGGACATCTCTGAAGTAAAAACTGAATCCTTCATCTTGTCAAAGTGTAGAAAGGACCGTTTCTGAGTAGTCTTGTTTATGCAAGCAGGGTTGTTACGATCTACAACTGTAAATGGTTTTTTGTTTTGTTTTGTTTTTTTTTTAAGTACGCTTCACCCACTAGTTTTGTTTTGCCGTTTGTCACCAGGTCTGATTTAAAGAAGAATGAGTTTGATACAGATATGTCAGGATGATTGTGCAGATACAGTATAGAGCTACGTGAATCGGATTCTGCAGATGAAGAGATACAGGAATCTGATTTTGCAGATGTTGTAGATATATTAACTGTGAGGATCTGAAAGCTGTCATGAGGAAACCATTAATAAAAATACGGAGCATGTTATTTGAAAAAGGGAAATGCAAATTTATACGCTGACCTCGTTGTGTTTTTCTGATCATATATTCAATTTCATTTTTATTTTGAACCAATTCAAAGTCTCCTTTGCAGTATGTTTTGGATCATTGTCCTATTAGAAAATCCACCTATGCCTCATCTTCATATTCATTTCCAGAATTTCCAGGTATATGGCTTTAACTTCCTTTTAAATTTAGAGCATTCCAGTACCGTGAGAAGAGAAACAGCCCCATACTGTGATGCTTCCACCTCCACACTTTACTGTTGGTAATTCTATGGTAATTCTATTGTCATATGCAGAATCATTTTCCTTCCAAACAGTGTGGTATTGTTGTCCAAAGGTTTAATTTCTCTCTTATCTGAGCAGACTTTACATTGTTGTTGTTCTTCAGAGGCTTTTCCAAATATTGTGTATCAAACCGCAAACTAGCTTTAATGTGCCTTTTCTTCAACAATGGAGCCTTCGGGATGAAAGTGCATGGAGGTGGAATCGGTTGTATTTGCTGCTTCTAAGGGCTACTCTTCTGACTACCTTTCTGAGTCATTGATAAGAAATCTTGCGAAGCGCTTGTTTGTTAGGCCCCAATGGTGCTTACAGGAACATTTTAGGAGTTGTCAGTAACCAGCTGTGATGTTGTGACTATCTGGGAAAGATCTTTAAAGCTGAGATGTTTGCATATATGGTTACAGAGATGAGTAAGCCTTTAGCTGCAATATAAATCATTTAAAATCGGTTGAATTCATTTTGAATTGTAAAGCACTTTAAACAATGGACATTGTCTCAACGAAGCTTTAAATGGATAAAGAGGTTATATAGTTGTATAAAAGAATGTATAGGTTTAGTGCCTATAAGTTTGCTCCCCATCATTTTACGTTTATCCGTAATGAGAGAGTCAGTAGTGGCTGTGTCAAGGAAAAACTCTTTCAGATGTTATGAGAAAGAAACCTTAAGAGGAACTTCATAGCTATTTAGGCTGTTGATGTTGAACCATCCCCAGCTGTGGAGGGTGGTCTCCAATCGGAGAGAACGGCATCCAGATGTAGGCTGTCGGGATGATTCTGGCAGAACCTGAATAGAAGAAAGAACAGAAACACTGGTCACATAGGAGCATATTAAACTTGAGAGAGAAAGAGAGCTAAAGAGAGAGGAAAAATAAGGATTATTAAGTATTCTTATTGTTTTAAAAATGTTTAAAGACACTGTACAGTGTGATCAGGGTGTAAGTAGGGACTCTGGAAAGTCTAGCTTTGCCAGAAGGTAACAAAACATGAGGGATCTCTGGAATAAGGGACAGACTGCCACACCACCTTCAAGAAACCTGAGTGCACACAAATTTGCACAGGTACGGGGTAGAACTACTTGGTGTAATCAGCTGCTGCGTTACTGTACTGCTTTTATTATTATTTTTTTTTAAACAATTTTTCTGTGCTATTTTACTTTTATTAGATTGAACTGCATTGGAACTGTGTTTAATAAAATAAATGTTGACATTTTCCCCCACAATAACTAAATATTACACCCCTGGAAGTTTGAGGTTATGTAATGGAGCTTGGCAAAGTTTTTACAAAGTCACAGTTGTTCAGATGGATTGTAATGTGTACCACATGGAAAATGCACAGTAAAATCCAAGTAGTGCTTCCTTTGTGTCTTTGTGAGAGTTTTATGGGTTAAAATCTGTTGGGACACGTGACTCTATTATTCTGGCCTTGAATGAACTACAGCTGGGGCCCACTGTGTTAAGTGACTGAATATAAATAAAACAGAACTGTTCATTTGCTTTCACCATTCTTCTGTGCTATGCGTTTTCTTATTTTTTTACTTTTAAAAGGATATCATCCTTAATTCAGTGATGATACCTGTATTAAAACTTTTGAATTGACAAAACATGTCTAGTAAACAGGGAATATTATTCACAGCATGGGATAATGGAAAAAAAATGGTAATACAGTATGTCTGTGGTCTGGCTAAATGCTTTTCTCTCTTTCCTTTCCTTTGGGCTTCAGTGCAAATGGAGATGCGTGAGTATTTTACTTTCTCAAATATGGAAGTATATGTGTATTGCATGTTTGTATGTATGCATAATACATGTTTTTTTGTTGGGTACTTTCCAAACACAATGCTGATACCATAAAATTCTACCAAGTATTAAGCAATCATGGAACATTTTATTTAGATTTGTTTTTGTTTGGTGCTGTTGTTTGTTACAATAAAGTTGTTTTAAGCAATATGTTGAATAGACAGGCTCAGCTGAATGTGCTGAGCTACATCATCAAAGCTGGTCATTAAAAATAAGTGGATGTCCAATAATACTACTTTTTACATGCAGGTCGACCACCATCAGTCTTTATTAAAGATCATATTTAAACAGTGTATTTAGACATTTTATTAGGTTTACTATGTCTGCTGTTCTCAGACCTTTTGTTTGAGTTTTACTTACAAAGTGCAGAAAACATACAATCTTTAGAAATTTAGTTTTCTTGTAGTGAAATATGCCCCTAGAGTAATTGCAATTCTGCTTTTCTTGGATAGGTTTCCCAATGCCTTTGCTGCTAACCCTTCTGCCTCAGCAATTTCCACTTCCTCTACACCCTCAAGTGCCGCTGCACCCAGGGCCTCTCCTCCAGCTGTGTCCTCCAGCTCTCTGGACACACTGAAAATTGAGGAGGTGAATCCTCCAGCCACTGGCACACGCAAGGCCAAAGTGCTGTATGACTATGACGCTGCAGACACAAGCGAACTCTCGCTGCTTGCTGATGAGGTAAGCTCAGCTCAGTGTGTGTATGTGTGTGTGTTAGTGAGTATGCAGGATGAAAAACGCAACAACCCGTCTCAGTCATTCTCCATTTGCTAAGAAAAATCTAAACAAATAACAACCTGAATGTTTGTTGCATGCTAGGTGGTCCTTGGCATAACCTGATGACGCAAACAAGGCGGAGAAATCTGACATTTATACGCACATGCACATGCACAAACACGCATTTTAAGAAGCTTTATAAAAAGGAACCTAAGATGCTGCAGATAAAGCAGGTGGCTTTTCAAAAACACATTGATCACAGCTTTATCAAATCTCACCAAAACCTCTTTGTTTACTAATAACCAGCCTGTCAGCTTTCTGAATCTTTTGTCGTCAACGTCACACATGCATTCTTCTGAAACCAAGTAGCATTTGCACTTTCACATCTATACTTTGTGATTACAGAAGCACCTTTTCAAGTCTTTACTCATCTAAGGGCTCTTATTCATAATAAGCTTACACTGCACTTTTTTCTACACATTTAGCATTGTTTGACATAACGGTATAAATTTGTAGAAGAGTTTACATTTTGAATCTCACTATCTTGTGCCATGATTTGCTGTTTATGTCTCTGTCACTAGTAGTTGAAGCGTTACGTTTTTATGGGTTGTCTGTACATATGTTTAATTCTTAGGAGGAAATCTCACAAATGGCTGGTTACATTTGTAAAATTTATATACAGTTGATATAAACAGCAAATGAACAGATTTTGCATTTTGAAGTTGATCAAATAGGATCAAGGTGACTTTTTTTTAGGGGAGCATATTCTTTGGCATCTAAACAGTCCATATCTTCATCTGTAGCCGTGCTCTATTATTCCCTGCTTCTAAATGATTTAAATAACTTTGGAAATGAAAAAAAAACAAAACAATGTATGACTCTTTACTGCTCTGTATCCTCAGCTCATTACAGTCTACACAGTACCAGGCATGGATCCAGACTGGCTCATTGGAGAACGGGGGAATCAGAAAGGCAAGGTGCCGGTCACATACCTGGAGCTTCTAAGCTAGATCCTCAAACACAAACACACATGCACAGACAGGTAGTTGCACATGGGAAGATGCGAAGGTACACTTACAGACACAGTTTCAATGTATTCCTGCTGTTGTTCAGTTTGTTAGGGTCAAAATTATTTTGTGAAAAACCTTAAGGAAAAATTTGCATGAGCAAAACAGACCTGAACACTCTGGGATTTCATGAAGTTTGTTTAAACTCATTCATACCTACCCCATACATTTTTAAAGGCATAGAAGTCAGCATCATATGAGGAATTCTTGAGGATTTGTTGAAAAATTAAAGATATGCAATCTAGAGATAGGAAATATCCTAATTCTCGACTGTCTCACTTGATGCTTGATATGATTGTGATTATTCTCAACACTTTTAAAAAAGAGAAATATTTGACTGAAATATTTGATCAAAGAGAGAGTTAAAAAAAACTGACTAGTAACTATGTAGAAATGTAACTGGTAGTAGAAAATTAAAATCAGATTTTCAGATCACCTTGTCTTTCCTTTTGAATGAATTGAACATCTGTCTTGATTTTTATTTCCTTTGCTTTCCACAGAGATTTAGTCTAAATTAATTTAGAATAAGAGACATTATTGAGAGAAAATATTTCTGGTTGAAATACAGTGGATCAACCTTAACATTAATTCCACCTAGATATTTATGAAAGGAACAACACACTATGAAGCATGCTGTAAAATAAAAATAATGCTGTAAGAGTGCTGTGAAATAAAATCTGACTCCGTCGCTCATTATTTTTCTCTAACAGCATGCCCGAAGCATATCACTCATACCACTAGTACAGTTAATACGTCTTGAACACTATACAGAAACAGTCATTCCTCTCCTTGAAGTATAATAAAATATAATAAAACAAAAGTGCAGTTGATTAAAGAGCAACCACAGCGCAACACTGTTTACTTCCACCCATCAATGACAAAGCACTAGCACTAAAGACTTCTTGAATTGCTAGTGCTTTGTCATTTATAGAGGGGAAGCAAAAGGTGTCAATGACAAAGCACTAGCACTGAAGACTCCTTTCAGAAATCCTATGTAAACCTCAATTATTTTATTTTTTTATCTATTTGTAATTATATGCTGAGAGTTTGGCATTAATTAATAAATCATTGTCGCTAATCAAAGTTGAGAATTCAGCATTGCTATGGTTTAATAGTTCTGTCACAAGGAATTAATGCTGTTTTGCTTTTTTGCTGTGCTTTCATTTGAATACCTAGCAATATGCTCTCATTTGAAATATGAGTCACTAGGGAAAAATTTGACCAGCTGTAATTATTGTTCACTTCATATTCCTATTTAACTTTTTCTTTTGTTGATCAATTTACAATTTTGAATGGCCTTGGACAAATAAACTGGATAAGTACTTATATAGTAAATTGGAAAAATTACAAAATGTACAGTAAATGTGAAGTCTAAAGTCCAATTCTTCTAATCTAATGTCTAATATAAACATTGTGTTTAAATATTCTGACTGTGTAGCCTAAAGAATTACATCTGGCTTCAGAAATATTCCCTCGTGTCCTAGAACATTTCGTTTCTGTGTTTTTCCCCACATCTTTTCCAGCTAGAAGGAACTATTTAAAGCTTTTTTTTCCATCATTATGTGATGATACTGGTAGTGTTTTTATGTGTTTCTGTGTTTTTATTTTATTGCCTGAAACTAGGTTGTTTAACAGTGGCATATAAAAACTAGTTTAGATCTTAGAAGTGTCTTAATTTGAATTCGGTGTGACTGTAACTTTGGCAAGATATGCATTATGTGTGGTTTGTGGGACAAAAGTATGTAAATGTTTTTCAAAATGGGTCCAATTTTATTTAATGTGATATTTCATTTATGTTCTCCAGTTACTTCCCTGTGAACTTCCCTTCCATTGCTCTCACTTTAGCCTTTCTTTTTTCAGCTGTGTAACTGATGCTTGTTTGAAAGGTTTTAAGCAACGCATACTGAATGACTGAAACTTAAACATAATAAAAAGAGCTTTATTGTAATGTTTTATGTTTAGAATCTTATGTAAGCCAACATTCCAAGGTATTTTGGATGACGAAAATGATAAACGCATTTTCGTCATCAAAAACACCTTAGATATCATTAGAAAAAGATTTGAGGTACATCCACACCGACTTATTTGAAATACTTGAAATACGTTAATAATAACTTATAATAAGATTGGCATAATATTAAAATGTGTAACATTACATTTGAATTTATCATGATTCTGAAGGAAGAGTTTAGTAAGTGTGTAGTGGAGGTGAAGAGAGTTTCTGATAGGGTGATGATCGTGAAGCTGGAAGTTAAAGGGGTGATGATAAATGTCATCAGTGCTTATGCTCCACAAGTGGGTTGTGAGATGGAGGAGAAGGAAAAATTCTGGAGTGAGTTAGATGAAGTGGTAGAAGGTGTGCCTAGGAATGAAAGATTGGTGATTGGGGCAGACTTTAATGGGCATGTAGGTGAAGGGAACAGAGGTGATGAGGAGGTGATGGGTAGGTATGGCTTTAAGGAGAGGAATGTGGAAGGGCAGATAGTGGTAGATTTTGCTAAAAGGATGGAAATAGCAGTGGTGACCACTTATTTTAACATGAAGGAGGATTATAGGGTGACGTATAAGAGTGGAGGAAGGTGCACACAGGTGGACTATGTTCTGTGTAGGAGATGCAACCTGAAGGGGATTGAAGATTGTAAGGTGTTGGCGGGGGTCAGTGTAGCTAAACAGTATCGGATGGTGGTCTGTAGGATGGTTTTGGAGGTGAAGAAGAGGATGAGAGTGAAGACTGAAAGAAAAATAAGATGGTGGAAACTGAAGGTGGAAGAGTGTAGTGTGAGGTTCAGGGAAAAGGTCAGACAGGGGCTTGGTGGTGGTGAAGAGGTGCTGGATGATCGGGGAACTACTGCAGAAGTGATAAGGGAGACAACTAGAAAGGTACTTGGTGTGACATCTGGAAATAGAAAGGAAAACAAAGAGACTTGGTGGTGGAATGAGGAAGTGCAGGAAAGCAAAAGGAGAAAGAGGTTGGCAAAACGGAATTGGGATCGACAGAGTGATGAGAAAAGTAGGCAGGAGTACAAAAAGATGCGGAAGAGGGATGTGGCGAAAGCAGAGGAAAAGGCATTTATGAGAAGTTGGACATTGAGGAAGGAGAAAGGATTTGTACTGATTGGCCAGGCAAAGAGACTGAGGGGTGGTAGCTCAGTGGTTAAGGCATTGGGCTTTGGATCAGAAGATCACAGGTTCAAATCCCACCACCAAGCTGCCACTGCTGGGCCCTTGAGCAAAGCCCTAAAAAAAAAAACCATCCTCTGCTCAGTTGTAAGTCGCTCTGGATAAGGGTGTCTGCCAAATGCCGCAAATGTAAAAGTGAGCTGGGAAGGATGTGCTGCAAGTTAGAGCAATAAAGGATGGAAATGAAAATGTGTTGACTAGTGATGAGAGTGTGTTGAGAAGATGGAGGGAGTATTTTGAACAGCTGATGAACGAAAATAATTAGAGAGAGAGAAGGTTGGGTGGTGTGAAGTTGGGGAAGCAGGAAGTGGATAGGATTAGTAAGGAGGAAGTGAGAGCAGCACTTAAGAGGATAAAGAGTGGAAAGTCGGTTGGACCAGATGACATACGAGAGAAACATGGTGATGTTTAGGTGAGATGGCAGTGGAGTTTTTAACAATATTGTTTAACAGGATTCTGGAAGGTGAGGGGATGCCTGAGGAATGGAGAAGGAGTGTGCTGGTACCGATCTTTAGGAATAAGGGAGATGTGCAGACCTGCAGTAAATACAGGGGAAATAAGTTGATCAGTCACACCATGACGTTATGAGAAAGAGTAGTGGAAGCCAGGCTAAGAGAAGAGGTGTGTTAGAGAAGTGAAGTGTGTTAGAGAAGTGAAGAAAAGAGTGCAGGCAGGGTGGAGTGGGTGGAGAAGAGTGGCAGGAGTGATTTGTAATATGGAAAGTTTATAGCACTGTGGTGAGACCTGCGATGTTGTATGGTTTTGAGACAGTGGCACTGACTAAAAAACAGGAGGCGGAGCTGGAGGTAGCAGAGCTGAAGATTTGAGATTTTCATGGGGAGTGATGATGATGGACAGAATTTGAAATGAGTTTATTAGAGGGACTGCGCATGTAGGGCGTTTTGGAGACAAAGCGAGGGAGGTGAGATTGAGATGGTTTGGACATGTGCAGAGGAGGGACATGGGGTATATCGGTAGGAGAATGCTGAGGATGGAGCCACCAGGAAGGAGGAAAAGAGGAAAGCCAAAGAGGAGGTTTATGGATGTGATGAGGGAAGACATGCAGGTAGTTGGGTTAAAAGAAGCAGATGTACAGGACAGGGGGGTATGGAGATGGATGATCCGCTGTGGCGACCCCTAATGGGAGAAGCCGAAAGAAGAAGACATTTGAATTTATCAAATGTAATGTTATTAACACATTTAATGTTATTCATATATTCTTAAATTGTATTATACATGGTCAGGCTGAACATTAAATTTACCTGTCTATGGTGTGGTTCCTTTTGGTGCCACCAAAAAAACCCAAACCTGACCAGTCAAGGAATGGTCTATATGACCTCTGGAGATGTACTGTGGCAACAAGATTTTAGCAGCAAATCCTTTAAAGTCCTTTAAGTTGCCAGCTGGGGCCTTCATGGATTGGACATGTTCCCACAGATGCTCAATAAGATGAAAATCTGGAAAATCTGGAGTACTTGTCAAAACAACTTGTCAACACCTAAAAATTTTTGCTGTGTGACTAAGCAATATTCCGTTAAAAGAGGTTAACACCCTTATGAATACCATAAAAATAAAGGAGCATAATTGGTCAATAGCAATATTATGGTAGTTAAGCCATGAAAACATAACATCCACATGAATACCAGGACCCACCATTTTTTACATGATGTAAAAGAAAATGTGATTCATCAAACCAGGCCTACTTCCATTGTACCATGACCCAGTTGTGGTGCTCACATGGTCATTCTTGACGACAGATTTAATTAATTCAATGCAATTCAGCATTGTATAGAGAATGAATTTTCTGCATGGATTACATTATTTTGTATGTGTGTATCTATTGGTCTAATCAAATGCCAAATTATATACCAATACTAACACTGTCTTAAACATTGATATTTTTTTTGTAAGAAATGTTGGGAAGAACGTAATTATGCTTTTAGACTTTTTTCCCTTTTCTGTTATGTCATTGGCAACAATATAAGATTTGCCCAACCAGTGCATAGTTCATGCTCCAAACCCTTACAGAATCCACAACTAAGCAGCTTTCTACTTTAGGTCTAAAGTAATGTAACAACTAGTGCTGTACCTTTACTTGAGCTTGTCTATCACTTGGTTGGGCACATAAAAAAATTGTTGGTAAGATGATAGTAATAAACTTTTCTGTTGTCTTGTCCTGTCAAAAATTTTCCGCCTTCACTAAAACTCTCAAATAAAGCAACTAAATTTGATTTCAATCCTCAAATCTATTTTGCATGAAGAAACTACCTCATTATTCATCACAAACTCTGTGAATGTCTAGTTGTTCCCTCTTCAGTGTGTATGTTTATTTTTTCTACTTCTAAAGGTACCTGCATAGGTGTAAACATTTTTAAGCAAAGGGTAACAAGCAGGCAAACAGTAACTATAATAACAACAGCCTGACTATAAATACAACTACAACATCTACCAACCTTTTGGCTTCATTACCATCACAGATCTCTTCTGTTTCATACAGTGTGCTCAGGAAGACCACATTCTTGTTCTTCTTTGGGAGGTAAGAAACTAGAGTGGTGGTCTCTTCAGTAGCTGCTGGCTAAGATTATAAGATGTAAAAAAAATGGTCTCTCTCTACATTGTGGCCCCTCAGTCTAGTCCAGTGATTCTTTTCTTGGCTTCCACTGGTCAGCTTCCCTGTGCACACTAGCTGGATTGTGCATCACAGGCCACCCATATATTAATGCCATACTTTATTGGCTTACTGGCCAAATATTGCCGGAAAGGACGGTGACCTTTTGAACAAGATAATCAACATTCAATATTATTGACATTATAGATATGAAACATTTATTTTTTTGATAAAAATTGATTTTGCCCATTGCAACTGCTTATCCACTGTCACTTCAGGGGTTGTAGAGGTATGGCAGGCACTTCACCCACTTCTCCCAGACCTCTCTAATGAAAGCCAGTTTGTCAGTCATCTTGCAGGTTTTGACTCACGGTTGTCAAACCGTAATTTTCTGGAAAAATGTAATGGACCTTCATCGACATTGTGGCATGTATAATCGGTCTTTAACTCAACAGGTCAGTCTCGTCAACAATTTTCCACTTGTCTCCATATTTTTGAAAACCATGTAGATTGGTCATTTCCAGGATGAATTTTTTAATGGATAGTGTAAAAATGTTTAGACAATGTCCTAAGCTTGGAAAACAACATATTTTGTTCCCCCTGGTGTCATCTCAAGACATTTTCTGCTGCTATCCTGCCCTGTTTGCCATTTAAATCAGTGTTATCTTCTTCGTTCAGGACACATAAATGGTGTCATGTAGGGAAGATGAGAGAGTGAGAGAGAGTGTCTTTGTGATGTGTCTGTAGTTTTTGTAGTGTATAAATGGTTGTATAGCTGGTGGGCCAAATTTGACCCATAAGACAATATTTGTACTCTAGCTGTGTAAAAAAGAAAATTTAAAATAGGTTATTTTCTTTAATGTTGAGGTCATTTTAGGAAACGTTTCAACACATTCTCAGTGTGTCTGAGCTGCTGTTGTTCCTGCATACTTCTATTTCACCAGGGAAAATCTAACAGAGCAGAACTTTTCAAAGAAGTTGACATCCTGTAGAAGTGTCATGTTTAACTGAACTTCACTATGAATCATTTTATGCTTTGTTTTAGGAACCTGTTAGCAATCAGCTTCCCTGAAACACCTAAATGTTACCATTAGAAACTGACACAGGAATATTTCCCCCTAGTTTGTGACAAAGTATTTAATTATGAACGCAAAATTTTATTATACCAAAATAAAAGAACATTTTTATATCCAAGTGTGTGCATCCAGCTTTGTGGTAACAGTTTGGTAGGACCATTTATGGCAGGAAAGGTCAGGTGGGCAAATATGCAAATATTAAACCATTTTAAAATACAGTATACAATAAACAGAGTGCAACCCTAAGATGAAAATGAAACCAATTGCTATGAAAAACTATAAAAGGTTGCTGTGCAGCAACAAAACAACAGAGTAATTTGTTTACAGTCTGGAATCAGGAAAACAGTTGTGAATGATTCAGTTTATTTATCACATGATGATTATTGCACGATACTTAGATGTCTATAGGGAAATTTCTGCCTTGTAAAATTCAGTGTTGTAATCAACATTTTGCTGAGCTGTGCTGTGTAAAAGAAAGAATTTGAGTCAAAAAAAGAAAAAAGTACATAATTAAATGAAAATGAAAGGATTGTACATACAAAACATATACTGTAATTGGCTGTAAGAAGTGATAAACTAAACAAAGTTAATAAATAAAATAAAAAAATTTTTATAGTTGTTTGAGGTACACTTGAGAGGAAATTATCTAGTAAGTTTTAATGAGGAGAATGTAGTGACTGTCACTTTGTTGTAGCCTTCATAATATAAAATATAAACTTTTAAATATAATATCAGTATAAATGGGTCATGTATGTATGTGTATATATGTGTGTGTGTGTGTATATATATATATATATATATATATATATATATATATATATATATATATATATATATTTATTTATTTACTTACTTACTTATACTGACCCAGTAATGCAGGTCAAATAAGAATTAGGATGTTCAAGTCCAAGACTAATAATTCTAAAAATAAAAATCTAAAACTTGCTTATATTCAGCCCCTTAATTTTATTGAGCACTAAATATTTATTGCAAATCCATATTCACAGTACAATATCACTGATTTTGTGGGAGCTTTCACAGCTAAAAAACACAGGAAAAAAAGATGAAGACATTAGCTCTGCACCTTGTTAGAAGCTCTGTGAAATCAATTAAAATTGTAGAAAAACAGCACCATTCTGAAACAGGAGAACTTGTGCATCAAGGCTATACATTAGCATATGTCCTAGTTTGATAGATGCCAGAAATATGAGAAAAAGATATTGCAGTGTGATAGCATGCATTTTGTAAGGCATGTATTTTGTTTCAGAACAAACCAAATAGAGCCCATGTGGGTTGTTAATAATAGCATCACACACTGGGATTGCATTTCATCAAAATGAACTGGAAAGCTAATTGCCATCAAGGGCAACAAATTCTGAGTAGAATCAGCAAGTTCCAATCAGCAAGAAATGTGTGTCTAGGATAGAAAAGCCATGAAAGACGATTAGAAGAAGGCAAGCAGGTGGAGGCAATGTGTACTAGAGTTATAGCAATTTTTTTCACTAAAACATACATACTTGTATGTTTTATTTTACTCTAGTAAAAGTAAAAGTGCTCCCTTTAAACGTTCACTTGAGTAAAAGTACAAAAGTATTTGCCTTTAAATGTACTTAAGTACCCAAACTAATATGATTCATTATGGCTATAATGTTCTATCATTTTTTTCACAAGACTCTTAGCACACCAATCTATAAGAATTATATTATTTAGTCAATTAGTTTAATCTATTAAAAAACAATCATGAGCCCAAAAAATGAGCCCTTCTTTTCAACCACAAAAAAAAAAATCTGCTTGCTGTTGAACTGATGCTGAACTGTATGTTTGTGATAATTAGATACAACCAAGCGGCGATCAAAACAAGTTCAAAACAAAGCCATTTAATTTCCAGGTGTGAGCTCTTTTATTTCATAATATATTGAGGAGATAAAATTTATGAAGTGGATTCTGTCTTAGATAAACATTGGGTAACTGAGCAATTAATGTTTGAAAAAGTTCCGCATTAGCTTTCAGTAAGCCTTGTGATTGAAGCAGTATATCTTGTTCATCTTGTTGACATTCCTGCAAGTTTTGTATTTCTGCGCCAAAACAATTAACCTAGCAACAGCTTCAATCATAAATAAATTAAAACACACCCGACCCTTTGTATTACACTTACAAATATTATATAAGCTCTTTAACATATGTGCATGGATACCTTCTGTTTTGAAATATTTTAATACAGTAACATGGTGATGAACGTCATAAATGCCGACATCTTACAGGAAGAATTCAATTCTCAATTAATTCACACCTTCCTAACAGCACAGGTTTTCTTAGAAAACATGCTAATTAATTGTGTGAGGAGAAAACATTGGAGAAAACATTGAGAGAGGAAAATTGCAAACAGCTAGCAGAGTGTAATTTTCAATGTCTATTTTACCTCACAAAGATGAATATTCACAAAAAGAGCACGGTAAGAGGCTAGCTAAAGAAAAAGACAAATTACATTAGATTAGATTAGATTCAACGTTATTTTCATTACACATGTACAAGTACAAGGCAACGAAATGCAGTTTGGGTCTAACCAGAGTGCAATAACAGCAAGTGCAGGATATACAGTGTTACATGATTTACATAAGTTAAATAGATGAAATATAGGACTATAAACAGTAATTTACAGATGTATATGTACTGTGAATATACAGATGAATATATATGTACTATGAATATAATATACAGATGAATATATATGTATTATAAATATAATATACAGATGGATATATATGTACTATGAACAATAATATAGAGATGAGTATATATGTACTATAAACATGATTTACAGATGAACAATAATATATAGATGAGTATATATGTACTATGAACATGATTTACAGATGCCTATTACTATAAACAGAAATTTACAGAAGGATGTGAATGGTGAACATAATATATTGCTAATACTATAAACAGAAAACGGGTATATATATACAATGGTAATAAGTTAATGGTGAGCAGCAATACGAAAAAAACAGTGTGCAAATTAGCATAGTTTTGTGTAAACACTCCATTAGTCCAATAACAAAGTGTGAGGTGAGAAATGAGCAAGTGTCCAAGTGAGCATAAGTTTATGTGTAGACAGTACATTAGCGAAATAACGAAGTGTGAGGTGTGGGGGGGGGAAATGTGGTAGTGTAGTTTATCAGCGAGGGGCAGAGTTTAGTAAAGAGACAGCTCTAGGAAAAAAGCTGTTCTTTAGTCGGCTGGTCCTGGTCCGGAGGCACCTGAAACGCCTGCCAGAGGGCAAGAGAGAAAACAGTCTATGGGCGGGATGAGAGGAGTCCTCAAAAATGTTGCAAGCTCGATGAAGGCAGCGTTTCTTTTGGATGTCCACCATGGCTGGGAGTGAAGCTGATATCCAGGGTGAGCTGATTTTTGTTTTTTAGTGTCCTCAGGAAAAAGAGGCGCTGGTGAGCCTTCTTGACCAGGCTGGAGGTGTTGGTAGTCCAGGACATGTCGGCCGAGATCCCGAGGAACTTGAAACTGGAAACGCGCTCAACAGCCATCCCATTGATGTGGGTGGTGTCGTGTGTGCCTCTAGACTCTTTCCTGAAGTCCACAATGAGCTCCTTTGTCTTGGAGGTGTTAAGGAGCAGGTTATTGTTGTTGCACCATGTGGCTAGGTGCTGGATCTCCTCCCTGTAGGCAGTCTCATCATTGTTGGTGATGAGACTGATCACGGTAGTGTCATCTGCAAACTTGATGATGGAGTTAGATCCATTCACAGGCCTGCAGTTGGAGGTGAAGAGGGAGTAGAGAAAGGGGCTCAGCACACAGCCCTGTGGTACACCAGTGTTAGGGACCTCTGGAGGGACCTCTGGAGGATAAGGGACCTCTGGAGGATAAGGGACCTCTGGAGGGACATTAGGGACCTCTGAAGGATTGGGCATCTGTAGTTCATGTCAGGTACTGATGTAGGGTGAGGGGACCTGGGGTCTCAGTGTTCCAATTCAGCCCAAAGGTGTTCAGTAAGGTTGAGATTTGAGCTCTATAGAAGTCCACTCAAGATCTTCCTCTGCACACCATGTAAACCAGATCTTAATGGAGTGTATTTGTGCACAAGGACATTGCCAGGCTGGAGCAGGTTTAGGTTCCAAGTTTTAGTGAATGCAATATTTTATTAAATGCAAACGTTGCCAAGGTTTGCTTGTTTATGATTTTATAATATTTAGAACATAGAAACAATGTCATTTACAATCCCAGAGTACAATGCCTAATACAGCAATTCAAGTTCTAAGCAATACAGCCATATGCTTGTAATATCGGTGACATCTAATGAGAGACATGACACTCTTTCTTATTTTTCAAAGTCAAATTCACTTGTATTTTTGACATCTAATTTAAATTGAACATTTTTGCTGCTTAAATATAAAATTAAATTAAATTTTAAATTCTGACAACAATTCCCATAGACATTAATGTCTTCACATGGATCTTATTGTGTCTGGAAGATATCCTGTAACAGTTTATAAGGTCAGCCCAGAGAGGACAAGGAATGTGTGCCAACTGACAGGTGCAAAAAAACTTATAACACCCTTCTCTGCAATGTCACCTGAAATCCTCTAGTATCACTAGACTGGATCCACCACTTTAAATATCACCTAGTTTATTTATTATATATAATGCAATTTAATTCAATTCATTTTTATTTGTATAGCACTTTTAACAATGAACATTGTCTCAAAGCAGCTTTACACAGATAATATGGTGATAAACATGTTCTTTATAAGTGTGTATAAGTTTGTCCCTGATGAGCAAACCGGTGGCGACTCTGGCAAGGAAAAACTCCCCGAGATGGCATGAGGAAGAAACCTTGAGAGGAACCAGACTCAAGAGGAAACCCATCCTCATTATGGGTTATAAAAATGTCCTTGTCTTGTATTTTCTTTCAACAGTTTACCTAGCAGTGGCGGCCCGTGCATTTGGTACCTGGGTGGGCCTTCAGTGAGGACTTACCCGACTTAATCCACCTCTTAATACCACCACTAACACGTCGCAATTATAGAAACCATCAATACAATACAAAAACGCAATATAAAAGCATGTGGTATTACAGAGAGAGAGAGACATTTCACATATTGAGGGTAAATACCATTTTATTAAAGCAAGAAACCCAGTTAAGACTCGAAAACTCTACACTACAACCGCAACTGTGCACCTACATCATCTGGAGCAGTTCAGAATCAATATTTGTCTAATAACATGGCAAAAACATTTAAATGTATATAAAATAAAACCTACCCACCAGATATGCAGAATCATAATGTGCACCGCTCCTCAGAGGATGTAAGCCTGTGGTATAGTCGTACTTACTGGTCTGGAAGTGGTGAACAAACCCGGAGACACACTAGCTAGCTTGGCCGACCTCCTCACGATGTCTATCTTTTTTTATTCAAAATGTATTTTTGAGTATGTCCCCGTTCAAATTAATTTCTCTTAATCAGTAGGCAAAAAAAAGTCTAACCCATATGTATTAATGTGTGCAGAGCAAGTGCAGCCAAGAGAAACACTACAAAAAAACACTACACTACAAAAAAACACTACACTCCTACCATCAGGAAAACGGTTCCGAAGCATTCTGAAGCAGTCACAACAAGACTATGCAACAGTTTCTTTCCACAAGCCATCAGGCTACTTAATACACAGAAATGAAACAGAACTCTCTCTCACACACACACACACACACACACACACACACACACACACACACACACACACACACACACACACACACACACACACACACTCAAATGTGTGTAACGAAATGTAAAATTTTTCCTGGACTTAACACTTAACACACACTCATCACTCATCTCAATCCATTCCACCACCATTCATTTATTTATTATTTATTATTCTCAACTGTACCACACTCTCAACTGCTGTTTTTTGCACATTTATCATTATCATTGTATTATACTGTTTACATGCTGTTTTTTTGCACCTTCGACTGCTGCTGTATTTTTTGCACTACATTGTTCTGTTTATTGTCACTTCTGGGATATAGTTTTTATTTTGTATAGTTTTTACAGTTTTCTTGTACAGTACTGTATAATCAAGTGTACAGTAGGTTTACTGGTCGGCGCTATATAGGGTTTTGTGTCTTGTCTTGTGTCGTCTGTCTGTACTGTTTTTTGTCTGCACTGTTTGCACCAGGTTGCACTCGATGCACTTTATGTAACTTGTGTTGTAGCTCTATGTTGTTTTGTTTGTTGTTGTTTAGTGTAGCACCAGGGTTCTGGAGAAACGTTGTCTCATTTTTACTGTGTACTGTGTACCACTGTGTGTAGTAGAAATGACAATAAAAGCCACTTGACTTGACTTAAAAATGAAGAGAATAAACTGTTGGGAATAAATTTATACAATTTCATTGAACAAATATTAGAATTTAGACTGGTGTTTAGGCCAGCAGAGAAGGCTTTGCTGGCGCTGACCGCCCATCACTGTTACCCAGTGATTTAGCATGATGATGTTGAGGATACAAAGCAACTCTGTATGGTAAGTTGTTTTAGGATAACAGCAACTCATTAATGCTAGATAAAAGTAAATATGAAATGTTTAAATATTTGTAAATTTTGTTTAGATTTGGAATAAATGTGTTAAACATTAAGATCTGTATGTTTCTTTGTTCAAAAACATATGCATATATACATATATGCATATATGCAGCTTAAATGTAGAACCAAAATTATTTTGGTTCTACATTTAAGCTGCAGAAATTGTTAATTTGTACAATAAAGGATATAAAGGATCTGAATGACTTCAGAGGTTTTATAAACAGTACCTTTTCCATTGTTTTCATTTAAAGAAAGTAGGAAACCCCCGCTTTGTTACACTTATTAATACAATGTTTGCTAATGATATTACATGTATAAATCTTATCTTAATAAGATAAGACATCCTCTCATGTGCACACAAAATGTACCAATATAATTTAGCTGCTGGATTTCCGTTATTGGTATATTTAACATATAGTGTTCATTTATTTAATAGGCACCAAGCACTAAAAGATTAACCAATGGGGATTGTACATTTGTTGCTCCTCCTCTCAAGTGAGCAGAGGAAAATGACCCAAAATACACTTTAAAAAGCACTCAGAAACAAAGCGCTGTAGAGTTCTGAAATGGACAGCAATTAGTCCAGATCTGAATTCCATAGAACACCTGTGGAGAGATCTCAAAACAGCAGTTGGGAGAAGGCATCTTTCAAATCTAAATGACATGGAGCAGTTTGCAAAGAGTGGTCCAAAATTCCAGTAGAGAGGTGTAAGAAACTCATTAATGGTTATGGGAAGTGATTGGTTTTGTTTATTTTTTTCAAAGGCCTACCAAATATTAAGTTTTGTGAAAAAAAGTGAAAAAAGTGAAACTTGAATATTATATAGATTCATCACACACAGACTGATATAAGTGTTTATTTCTTTTAATTTTGATGATTTTGGCTCACAAATAACAAAACCCCACATTTTTCAGAAAAATCTCAGAAAATTCGAATACAGTCCCACCTCAATAATGAAAAAAAAAAAAATCGCAAGGTTTTGACTCTCTCTTTTTGATGGTTCCTGAATACTCATTTACTGTACTGTAAACTCAACAAAATTTGTGAATTACTTAAATAAATGTTTTATTTACTACTTTAAATTATTAATACAATAATAAAATAGTTTTTATGTAATTTATTAATACTAACTTTGTTTTGAAACGTTAATCCGAACTTTCGAGCCACGCGTGGCTTCTTGCGACTATCAGATTTTTAACGAGTTACTCTGGACTTTTAGTTTGGGTCCAAATGAAAAATTTGCGAACTATTGAGGTCGCGAGTGTCAAGGTCAAAAAACATTTTAGTGAATTTGTGGCCTTCTGGAAAATATGTTTATTTACTGAACATGTGCTTAATACTTGGTAGGGGCTCCTTTTGCTTTAATTACTGCCTGAATTCGGCGTGGCATGGAGGTGAACAGTCTCTGGCACTGCTGAGGTGGTATGGAAGCCCAGGTTCCTATGACAGTGGCCTTCAGCTCATTTGCATTTTTTGGTCTCTTGTTTCTCATTTTCCTCTTGACAATACCCGATAGATTATCTATGGGGTTCAGGTCTGATAAGTTTGCTGGCCAGTCAAGCACACCAAAACGATGTTAATTAACTAACATTTGGTGCTTTTGGCAGTGTGGGCAGGTGCCAAATCGTGCTGGAAAATGAAATCAGCATCTCCATAAAGCTGGTCAGCAATTGGAAGCATGAAGTGATCTTGAAACTTCCTGGTAGACGGATCCCTGTGCTGTCTTTGGACTTGATAAAACACAGTGGACCAGCACCAGCGGATGACATGACTCCCCAAACCACCACTGACTGTGCAAACTTTACACTGGACCTCAAGCAACTTAGAATATGTGCCTCTCCTTTCTTCTGACAGACTCTGGGACCTTGATTTCCAAATCAAATGCAAAATTTTTTTCCTTTTAATTTAAAAAGAATCCAGTCCAGTCCTTTTTGTTCTTTGCCCAGGTAAGACACCTTTGACATTGTCTCTGGTTCAGGAGTGGCTTGACACAAGGAACGCATCAGTTAAAGTAAAGAAATTCTTTCACATTTTGCTCATTTGACTGCTACTTGGTACTTTGTATGTGTTTTGTTTGTAATCATGATTTTTATATACCCCATTCCTTAAAAGCATCTAAGATCAACTGATTTAAAAAAAAATCCATGGCCACATTTGTATTTTTTAACAGTTCTTGAACACGCTTTTCACAACCTTTAAAATTTGGCTAACATCAACTTTAAACCATATAGCATGCAACTTGACTGTGAAAGTGAAAAACAGGAAGTGTTTTACAGGAAGACATCTACTCATCAAACAAAATCCTAATTTTTGTCACATATACACTCACGCACACATCCAGCAAGTAAAAAAAATGCAATGTTGAGTCCTTCTGTGTGTATTAAGCTTACAAATTATTTCCTGATAGAATATTAAAAAAAAAAAACAACCGCAGGGTTTTCTGAACCCTAAATTGTCTGTACTGTACTGTTTTTATTTTATTATCTGCTGTTTGGACATCTAGGGGAAGTTCATTCCACCACCTCGATGCCAGAACAGAGAAGAGTCTTGAAGTATACTTACCTCTTTCCCTGAGAGAAGGTGGTACCAGTTGAGCAGTGCTAGAGAATCTCAGACAGCATGGTGCAGTGCTAGGTGTGATGAAGGAATCTCTAAAGTAGACAAGCATCAGAGTTTTGAATCTGATACATGCAGCTACTGGAAACCAGTGGAGGGAGCGCAGCAGTGGGGTGGTGTGGAAGAGCTTGGCAGGATTAACAAAAGTTGGGCAGCTGCGTTTTGGATCATTTGCAGTGGACATATAGCGTTTGGAGAAAGACCTGCCAGCAGAGTTGCAGTAGTCGGTCTCAAAATGACAAGAGACTGAACAAGCACCTGGGCAGCCTGTGTGAACAGAAATGGTCGAATCCTTTGGCTGTTGTAGAGCAGTGGTCCCCAACGTTTTTTGCACCATGGACCGGTTTAATGTCAGACAATATTTTCACAGACCAGCCTTTAAGGTGTGGCGGATAAATGCAACAAAATAAAATGATACGACTGACATTTTCTAAATATAATAATAAATGTAAATCTTTTTTGTTCATTTTGCTAGCTTGGGGGGTTCAATTTAGCAGTAATGTATTATGTGTTAGCGGCCGGAGCAGCCCCTTTAAGAAGGTAGCGGATGGAGGTAAGACGTGACCGAGGCATCATGACATGCATCAAGAGTAAGCCATAGACAGATGTGGCGGAGAGAATCCAGTAATTTTCCAAAATAAAACACCGTTCAGAATCAGATAATAAATAAAACGGAAATAATGTAAGTTATGTATTCTTTCTGTGCGGCCCGGTACCAATTGACCCACGGCCCGGTGCCGTTCCGTGGCCCGGGGGTTGGGGACCACTGTTGTAGAGAACAAAATCAACAAGAACAAGCCACATCAGCACGAGCCACATGTGAGGAGAAGGACAGTTGGTTGTCCATAGTCATCCCAAGGTTGCGAACAGTGGCTGAAGGGGAGAGCAGAGAGTTATGAAGAGTTATTTTTAGATTTTGACCTGGAGCTAAATCATCTGGGATGACCAGCAGTTCTGTTTTGCTGGGGATGAGTTTTAATTGATAAGCACTCATCCATATGTCCGCCAAGCATGCCGAGATCTGAGCAGAAGCTGTGGTATCTGAGGGAGGGCAAGGAAAGATCCATAGCAGGGGTAAGAAAACACCAAGATAGTGGGTATATAGGGAGAAATATAGGGGACCAAGTACTGAGCCTTGTGGGACACCAGTGGAGAGTTTGCATGGAGCAGATTTAGACCCCCTCCATGTTACCTGGGACAAGCAACCTTCCAGGTGGGAAGCAAACACTGAGGGTGGACAATAGAGTCTTGTGGTTGACTGTGTCGAATGCTCCTGGAAGGTCTAGGAGAATGAGTAAAGATGACAGCTTAGCTGATTGAGCAGCATGTAGTTTCTCAGAGACAGCTGGAAGGGCTGTTGAATGTGCCACTTTAAAGCCAGCATTGTTTGGATCATGGAGGTTGTTTTCTTAAAGGTTGACAGACAGTTGGTTAAAAACAGTGCCTTCCAGAGATTAGAAAGACAGGAAAGACGTGATGGTCTGAAGTTGTTGATGTCTGATGGATCCAGAGCAGGTTTCTTTAAGATGGGAATAACCCTTGTGTGCTTGAAGGTAGTTGGCACCTGGCCAGATGTTAAGGACCCATTGATGATCGTGGAGATGAACAGCAGGAGGTCTTTTAAGATGTTCTGAAGTGTAGTTGAAATTAAAAATAAAACCCATATTAACAAATAATGTGTTTACAAGCAGATTGTCTACAAAGATTTCAGTCTGTACAATTATTTTAACAATTTAAACAATCATAATTTGTTGTAAATTCCTTAGAGAATGTGGATTATGTGTATCAGCACAAAAGCTGTTGAAGACACTGTCCTGAGAGGTGATAAGTATTTGACCTCTAGCATTGTAACCCTAATATATCCATTCTATAGGATGCCTGATCACCTCATTTTTTGGGTATATTTTATATAGTGTTCAGACATTATCCTGCATTTCTGTGATACTATACAAATTCATGTATAACAAAATTATTCTTATGCAAGCCTATTCTCGCTGAGTAAATGAGAAACCGCTAAAAATAGTTCAGTTACTTGCCAGCCAAACAAACAGCTTGTAATAGTCATACAAAGGCATTTTTATGTCATCATGCTTTCCTTATTATTGCTGTCATGTCAGAGGAAGTAAAACTATAATCATCTACCCACACAACCCCTCTGTATTAAGTACACCCATCTGTACACCTACATATTCATGCACTTATCCACTTAGCCAGACATGTGACAGCACCACAAAGAAAATAAAACTTGCAGAAACATGTCTAGAGCTTTAGTTTATATTTACATATATCAGGATGAAGGATATATGATCTCAATTATTTTGACTGGAGCATTAGTCATTTCTAATGTTCTGGGATTTCCACAGGGTGGTGTGAAACAAAAGCAAAAATAAAAATTCCAAACAAGACCTGCTTGATGAGAGAGACTAAAAAGTTTGAGCGGACAGGAACGCACAGTAACTTAAATAACCACTCTATACGACTGCAATCAACAGTATTACCTTCAATAACGTGCCATAGTCTATATTGACAAACATTTTTTCACCTTAAGATTAGTCTTTATTTACCTCTACTCTTCTGCGAAGATGTCCCACTAGATATTGGAATGTGATTGTGGAGACTGTGCTCATTTACCCACAATGGTGTTAATAAAGTCAGGTACTGTTATATGGTGAGGAGGCCTGGGGTGCAGTCAACACTCAAATTCATCCCAAAAGTGTTCAATAGAGTTGAGGTCAGAGCTTTATAGCAGGCCACTGAAGAACTTTCACTTCATCCCATGTAACCAATATCTACGTAATGCTGGCTTTATACACAGGGACATTGTCATGCTAGAACTCTCCTAGTTCAAGTAAAGGTCAAATTAATTTCTACCACATCCAATGAAATCCTATACCATTGTGTACCTCATACTTTGTGGAAGACTCACATATGGCTGAAAAAGTCAGGTGTCCCAATACCTTTGTTCATATGTATACATGTGTATGTGTATACAAAGTATTTATACAATCAGTGTTGGAACACATACATAGATAAACATATATTTGTACGCCTTCTATTTGTAACTGTGACTCTTTAGAAATCCATATTCATGATTCCTGAGGATAACCTTTCACAGTAAATTCGTGGATCTTTAGACTGTTCATGTGAAAACATCCTCAGCAGCAGCAGCATATGGTCTCAAATTGTAGCAAATCTAAGTAAAGAAGACCGATCTCATATGTGATTAATTAGTGGATTGCTAATAGTTCTTGAAGATATATACATAAAATTACAGTCAGCAATTATGGCATAGCTCCTACTAAACTTCTTTATTATTACCTATGCACACTGTTTATTAGTATTTAAAGTGACTAAATAATGAGTATAGTACCATAACATGCCATAACATACACCTGACCATCACACTCTAATGTGCATTTGCACATCCACTTCCACAATTTGCACCTTTTACTGTTTTAATAACCTCCTTTGAAATGGGGCTATAGAGATTTATCCACCCAGCCATAATGAGTTTTGTTATGTAAGAAGTGTGTCCACATCACCCCTGTTTTATTCAGTCTACACTGACTCACCATTAAATCTCACATTAATAATAAAATACTTCTACTGAGGTATAAAGCCTTTAACGGACTCCCGCCGCAGTATTGAAGTGAACTTCTGTACCTTTATGATCCCCCACGCCCACTTGGATAAAAAGGTGCATGTTATTTGTTGGTACCTCAAATAATGTAGACTACAGCAGGGGGCAGATCTTTCCCTTACAAAGCCCAAACAAGTGACACAGTTTCAGTGTTCAAGTCGAAGCTAAAAAAATATCTATTTAGTCAAGACTTTAATCGGTAGATTTTTCTTAGGTAAAGGAGCAGATCTGGAGGGATCATGGATATAGAGTGTTCAGTGAACTGGAAAATTTGTATGCTGTCGTCCCCTTACTTTCGTGTTAACTCAGGTTTGTTGACGATATTATAGTGGGCCGTTTCTTATTACAGAGATCCCCCATGTCTGTGCTACCTTCTGGCTCTGCATTTTAGTTATGCTGCTCATGAGGTACCAGTGACCGCTGTTCCTGCCCATCTCCTCTCAGATCTGCTCACTTTGTCCAGGCCTTGGTGCTCTCTTTAATTGGATGCCACTCTGTGCAGCTGGGGATGGTTTCACATCAACGACCTTAGGATCCTTAAAATTACAGAGTAACACAAGAGCTTTGAGGATTTGGAATTAGACTGTACTTAATGTCAACATTCTGCTACACTGTCTCATGACTACAGTTTGCATTTGATCACCATCACTGCACACCTCAACATCGTTTAGCTGTAATAAATGGACATTCAGTGCCACCGCGTTGAGGATGGGTTCCTTTTTGAGTCTTGTTTCTCTCAAGGTTTCTTGCTTGTGCCATCTCAGGGAGTTTTTCCTTGCCACAGTTGCCACCGGCTTGCTCATTAAGGACAAACTTACTTATAAAGAACAATCTTATTCATTCTTACTTACCACATTAAAAAAAACGTTTTTTACCTGATAATTTTATTTTTTACTTAATAGAAGATTCATGCAGTAAACAGGAAACATATTTTTTCTTTGCATAAGGTTAACAACATTAACAATGAACCTAAAGCTTTCCTTAAATTCCTCAAGTGTACAGACATCTCTAAATGATTTTAGAGTATCCTGTATAATAAATGACATGGGGCTAAAACTATTTATACATTATTCAGACCCTTACACTTATGTTGCAGCCTACTACTACACTCATTCAAATAGATATTTTTGTCAGTAATCTACACTCAGTACCCCATAATGACAAAGTGAAAACAGAATTTTAGAAATGTCTGTAAATTCCTTAAAATAACATACAAAAAAATAAAATATCATGTACTCAGACCCTTTGTAACAACACTTAAAAATTAGATCAGGTGTCTCCCAATTCTCTTAATCGTTACTGAGATGTTTCCAGACAACTGTGAATGTCCTAGAGTGGGCCAGCCAGAACCCTGACTTGAACCCTATTGAGTATCTCTGGAGAGACCTGACTTAGCTTGAGAGGATTTGTTATGAAGAATGACAAAAAATCCCCCAATCCAGGTGTGCAAAGCTTGTTGCATCATACCCAAAAAGACTCAAGGCTCTAATTGCTGCCAAAAAGGTGCTTCAACTACGTAGTGAGTAAAGGGTATCTACGTAATAATTCAGATTGATTATTTTTTTTAATGACAGACATTTACAGAATTCTGTTTTTACTTTGTCATTATGAGGTACTAAGCGTAGATTAATGAGAAAAAATATTGATTTGAATGAATGTAGTATCAGCTACAGCATAGCAAAACAAAAATTCGAAGGGGCTCTGAATATGTAATAAATGCACTGTATTCATATCATAATCAGAGAGCATTACTCCAAGGTTTGAATATTTCTATTTAATCAGCTTCACTTCAAAATATAAACAGCAATTTTGTGAGTATGTGCAGCAATAAGCAAGTGTTATTACAGATGGCATATTGCTGAAAACAAAAATGTCAACATAAAGAATGATATCGATTCTGTTTTAACACATGCTACATAAATAGATACAATTGATGATGACATTCATACCACAATAATGGGTCATTTGATTGTAAAAAAAAAAAAAAAAAAACTTTTTTTTTTTTTTATCTATCTGTAATCAAACTGGTGGGAGCAGCTATGTAAAATTACAGCATCACAGATGACTAACACTTGAAATTTGGAAAGTTGTTTTGTACAGTGATGATCAGTAAAGTATGTGCTCACAATGACATCACAAAACAAAGACAACGAGTAAAATGCAAGTGGTGAAAAAACTAAACAATACAAGTTGGGTGTGTTTTATACAAGTGAGAGAGCAATGAGTAATCAAAAGCTGATTTAGGAGTTAAGACCTGTTTTTAACTGTGAACGGATCGTCCTAAGGGCAAAAATTTCCCTTCACAAGTAAAAGTATCTGCTCTTGCCTCACATACTTTAACAGTTAAATACAGGTAAAAATATATAGCAAATTATATTATATAAATAATAAATATAAATATGTGTATATAAATATAAATATGTATATATATATATATATATATATATATATATATATATATATATATATATATATATAATATATAATATATATATATAGTATAAGTCACATTAAAATAGAAGATCTATTATATATAATATATTATCTATACCTAATAGCCTAATATTGGGTAGGCCCCCCCCTTATATTAGGGCTGCCCAGCTCTGGCCTATTAAGGACTAGACTCCAAAAGACCTCTAAAGCTGTGCTGTAATATCTGGCACCAGGAAGATATTTGAAGTCCTGTAAATATTAAGGTGGAAAGCCAGGACTTACAGCAGATTCACACTGCCTCCACTGGTCTGACTGGTCTGACTTCCCAAAGTACATACTGCTGCTATCTCTCCCTCATATAAAAAAAGCATAATTCATCAGACCAAGCCACATTCTTTCATTGCACCGTGCTCCAGTTCTGGTTTTCACACTTGTAGGCACTTTCAGCAGAGGACAGTGGTTAGCATGAACACTCCGACCTGTCTGGATCTATGCAGCCTCATATGCAGCAAGCTGCAATGCACTTTACATATTTTTGTCAGTGTTAACTTTCAGCAATTTCTACTGTAGCCTTCACTTCCCACACAATCATGATCCTGCCACTGGTGAACCAGTTGCAATTCCTTGAACCAGTTTTGTTAGGTTCTAACCATTGCATACCAAGAGCATCCTACAAGACCTTCTACTTTGATAATTCTAAAACCCAGGGAAATTAATTTGGACATGATGCAAAAAACCTCTGTGAAAGTACACGTGGGAGCAAAAAAACAACAAAGGGATTAAAATCATTGTCTGTAGACTGCTGAAATAGAGATTGTGTCTGGACACCAACCTACCCATCCAATCAAACACAAACAGGAAGAATGGCTTAAGTCAAGGTAAACTTGAACCTAAAAGTTTTCATACACAGCACTCAGCAGTATTTACAAAAGATGGTGTGAAAAACATTTGTTGCGTCTAGGGTCTAAGGTTTATTTGTTGTGTCAGAGGAAAGAGCACATTGGTACGAGCGGATAGAAAAGTACTGTAACAGTAACTCCAATATGTACTTTTGCAACCATGGCCTACCAGGAGCAAGAATCTAAGATTACAGTAGGCACACATTTACAGTGTCAAATAAGGAAAGCCTGGAAAAAATCATCTGGTCAAATCAATGTTGATTGCTGTTGATTCATGACTTGGAATTTAGCATCAACAGCATTAATCACTGACCTCATCTTGACTTGTGTCAACAATTCTGTTGTAATGCCAAATGAATTTTGTTGACTACATGTTGGCCACATTTTACTATGTGCAGCCCTTTGCAAATGTTTAAGTTGCCTTATATTATGAATCTATTTGTGTATATAAATGTACAAATGTACAAAGTAAAAAAAAATAAGATTTGAACTATTCAGTTTAAAATATAAATTTATCCTGAGACTATTTAATATTATCACAAAAGCGCTGCTGTGTGGTTTTACATGCACATTATCCTCCAACAAATCATTCAATTCACCTGCAATAAACATTAAATGCAAGCCCATACATCCATCTATCCATCTATCCATCTATCTATCTATCTATCTATCTATCTATCTATCTATCTATCTATCTATCTCATGTAAATGTGTGCCTACTGTAATCTCAGATTCTTGCTCCTGGTAGGTTACGGTTGCAAAAAGTACATATATGAGTTACTGTTACAGTACTTTCCTATCCGCCTGAACCCATGTTATCTTTTCCTCTGACCTTACTTATTAAGTTTTTATTTCCTGGAGACGTTCCACTCAACAAATGTTTTTTTTTTATTGGCTTCTTGCTCAGGAGTCGAATATGTGGATAAACTTGGGAAATGTGCATCCTGTCACACTTTTAAACATCACTGAGAATGATAATAAAAACCCAATGATGACGATGATGATGTATACTATAATATGATATAATATAATATAATATAATATAATATAATATAATATAATGTAATTAATATAACATAATATTATATTATATTATATAATAATAATAACAACAAGGCTGAAACTATGACACATGGGTTACCTGAAGTTCTTCAGAATATGAATTTTTTCTTTGCACTACACAGTCAGCATCTTAAGAATTTCAGTAAATAATTCGTGTTTTATAAAAGGTCAGAAAAGAGCCAAAACACAAAGCTTAGTCACGAGCTCCTGAAATCGACGTCTGCCAGATTTCATCCATTACTCCCATGTGCACAGCTCATTCTATCACGCGTCATTATCTTCACGTCATACTTATTTCCCTGGAGGAGGTGCTGGAGAGGGCAGGACGCGTTCACGAGCTTGGGCGGTCTGTTCGACAGAATTACAAATAAAACAGGAGCATAAAAATGAGCGGAACACAGAGCAGCAACTTAAAGTTGTGTGAAGTGCAAAGTCCAGAACGCGACTCGGGTATGAGACAAAGAGTGAATACAATGATGCAAAGTCGGGACATGAAGCGGCAGGAGACGGGATCTGGCTGCTTTAGCGGATTCCTCATCTGGATGCTCTGGTTTCAGATCTTACTAAGCGTCACTGAGGTGAGGTACCAAACTACACACTAGATCACAGGTTCTGGATGGTGTGGCTACCCAAAAAGAAAAGCATGCATGCGCAAACTTTATATTTGATAAAATACAGTCACATCTGCGTGTTATTTCTCAGGGGTTTACACTAAAACAGCAATAAACTGTTGCTTCCACAGGTATATTGTGATATAGGATCACTGTGGAGGTCACCTCTAGATGGTACTGTACTTCTTTAGATGGTAGATATCTCCTAAATTTAGTACATTCATGTGAAAGTAAAGGTCAAATCTTTAACAGGTTTTATTTTAAAGGCACACCACGTGCACCTTTACAGGTAAAAAAATGCAACTTCATAAAAACTTTAAAGTGCATACAAATAACTCTATGGTTATGTCTTCAGATACAATGATACTAATTAAAATGTACAGTATGTCAATATTGTAAACGCATACGGATTTCCTTGCAATACACACAGACTGCCTAAATAATATTGTATTTTCTTGCACCACATTTTTTACCCACAATCTTATGTATATGAGAAGTGTAGTAGTATAAGTATAAGATCAGCTGCTTTTACACTGTGTTAGTTTTACAGATATTCTGTATTGCAGTTTTTAACACTTTAATCTTTTTTTTCTAGGCGGCAAATATTCAGATGCAACAAAGTAAGTTTCTATTCTACTACATGGATGTTTTCAATGAATTTGAAATACAGTTTAAACCTTTTAAGATGTGCACATTTTGAACGTTGACTTTATTTTATCGAGTAGATGGACGGGATAGGAAAACTGGACCCTCACATTATATTCGACATTTTAAGAGCACAGTGAATCTACTGAGTAAGTAACTCAATCATAGTTCAAGTTTTCATGAAAGCACTTTCTTAATTCTTTACTCTTTTACTTAAGTATCTTTTTACATGGATGTGAACTGAAACTAAATGGACCACTAATCCTAATTGCTTCTTCTTCTCCTCTTAAAGCTGAAAGAGGACCAGGTGGGAAAGCGGTTCCTTTATTTGAAAACAACACTTTCATTTGGATGGAGCCGAATGAAAGCATGTTCAAACTAGAGGACAACGGCACATCCATTGTTGTGCCTAGGAAAGGCATATACTTTGTGAATGTGAAATTAAATTTTTATATACCTTCTGTACGGAATTGTTCGGGACTGTTCATATTGACCAATATTAAGATGTACCATTCTTCTTACAAGGAATGGATAAATGTCATAAAAAACAGAGACACAATGCAATGTGTGGACCACTGGTATCAGTCTGTTACTTTAACTAAAGTGGCCAAGTTTTTGAAAGGAACAAAGTTAAGAGTTGTCATAAACCCAGACAGCTACAAGTTTTTAATCAGGGATGACAGCACTTACTTCAGTGTCACTCTTTTGTAGTATGATTCTTACTCTAAAGTGGAACCCAAATCTCTGTGATAATATTGGATAAAGTTGGTTGAAGTTTTCCTAAACATGTTGCTATTAAAATACTTATACACTATATGTGCAAATCACAGAGTAATAAGAGACAGTTATGTTTTAAAATAGTATATTTCTTTGTATTTTGCTTTTAGTAGAAGGTCTTTAAACTTCATGTTCTCATAAGGAACTCGTATACTGAATATCGTATATTGATTAAAAAGTAAGGCCTTCTTGTTAGTCTCTTTTATGATGTTAAATGACCAGTTGGCAATGGACATGTTTTATATTAAAACGTCTTTTTGTGTTGATGTTCCATTGTGATAAATTGACAATTCAATAAAATACAATAATAAATATATTATTTGTCTCATCCACACATACACCCCCCACTGATATTCATCTCTTCTGTTCCAGTAAATCTGTGCTTGTCATTGCCTCAGATTCCTGTTTATGGTTCACAGGAGTAAAACCGGATGTGTTTTTTTCTATTGTAGCCATTCCATTTTAAAGTAGAGCATCTTCTACATTTTAATACCTACAGCATTCCTGCAGATTGAACCAGTCGAGCCACTTTCCACTGACCTCTTTTATTAAAAAGATAAGTTCACAGGATTTTTTTTAAGGTGGCAAGACACTGTTGCGCAGGATGAAACTGTAGAAGGATGTGCAAATGTGTAAATAATTGAATCCCAAACGTATTATCTCCCTGTTTTGAGCCATCCAGTCTCACTTCAATCTCGAAAAGAAACCCATACATAAAAATACACTGATCCCTAATTGTGTAACTACATGGTTAGTTATATAATGCTTTGTGTAGCATGTTTCGTCATCAATAAAAAATACTGATGGTACTGATCCTTCTGTGCTTTTGTCACGCAGGGATCAAGAGAGGGAAACCGGAGTAACACTTAAGAGGTTTAATAGTCTTTGGGAAACAAACAACGGCTTAGGAAGCAACAGTACCGTAAAACATGTATAGTCCTTATCACGGGTAGTCCAGGAATGATCACCATTTCCCTGACAGCAACCCATCTTCGAATAATGCAATAATGCAAAACAATGATTTAAAGCATTTAGTCATCTGTATATATTCTTTGGTGTAACCCAGCCATTATGGATGCACAAGCCAGTGCACTCTTAGTGCCGGTCCCAAGCCCGGGTAAATGGGGAGGGTTGCGTTAGGAAGGGCATCCAGCGTAAAACATGTGCCAAATCAAATATGCGGATTTCATACCGGATCGGTTGAGGATCGGTCGAGGCCTCGGTTAACAACGACCGCCACAGGTATCGTTAGCCAACAGGGTACCGGTGGAAATTGGGCTACTTTTGGCCAAAGGAGGAGAAGGAGAGGAGGAAGACGTCTTCAGAGATGGCAGGGAAAGGAGAAGTGTAGAAGAGTAGAGGTTAGGGTTGGTACTTTAAATGTTGGTACTATGACGGGTAAAGGAAGAGAGGTAGCTGATATAATGGAGAGGAGAAAGGTCGATATGTTGTGTGTTCAGGAGACCAAGTGGAAAGGGAGTAAGGCCAGGAACATTGGAGGTGGATTTAAACTGTTTTATCATGGTGTGGATGGAAAGAGAAATGGTGTAGGGGTGATTCTGAAGGAAGAGTTCAGTAAGAGTGTAGTGGAGGTGAAAAGGGTTTCTGATAGGGTGATGATCGTGAGGGTGGAAGTTGAAGGGATGATGATAAATGTCATCAGTGCCTATGCTCCACAGGTTGGCTGTAAGTTGGAGGAGAAGGAAAGATTCTGGAGTGAGTTAGATGAAGTGGTAGATGGTGTACCTAGGAAAGAACGATTGGTGATTGGGGCAGACTTTAATGGACATGTAGGTGAAGGGAACAGAGGTGATGAGGAGGTGATGGGTAGGTATGGTTTTAAGGAGAGGAATGTGGAAGGGCAGATGGTGGTAGATTTTGCTAAAAGGATGGAAATGGCAGTGGTGAACACTTATTTTAAGAAGAAGGAGGATCATAGGGTGACGATAAGAGTGGAGGAAGGTGCACACAGGTGGACTATGTGCTATGCAGGAGATGAAACCTGAAGGAGATTGGAGACTGTAAGGTGTTGGCAGGGGACAGTGTAGCTAGACAGCATCGGATGGTGGTCTGTAGGATGGTTTTGGAGGTAAAGAAGAAGAGGATGAGAGTGAGGACTGAAAGAAGAATAAGATGGTGGAAACTGAAGGAGGAAGAGTGTAGTGTGAGGTTCAGGGAAGAGGTCAGACAGGGGCTCGGTGGTGGTGTAGAGGTGCTGGATGATTTGGCAACTACTGCAGGCGTGATGAGAGAGGCAGCTAGAAAAGTACTTGGTGTGACATCTGGAAATAGAAAGCAAGACAAGGAGACATGGTGGTGGAATGAGGAAGTGCAGGAGAGCATAAGGAGAAAGAGGTTGGCAAAACAGAAGTGGGATAGACAGAGTGATGAGAAAAGTAGGCAGGAGTACAAGGAGATGCGGCAGCAGGTAAAAAGGGATGTGGCGAAAGCTAAGAAAAAAGGCATACGAGGAGCTGTATGAGAGATTGGACACTAAGGAAGGAGAAAAGGATTTATACTGATTGGCCAGGCAGAGGGATCGAGCTGGGAAGGATGTGCTGCAAGTTAGAGCAATAAAGTATGGAGAGGGAAATGTGTTTGCAGTGGTGATGGACAGGTTGACGGACAAGGTCAGACAGGAGTCTCCCTGGACTATGATGTTTGCAGATGATATTGTGATTTGTGGTGAGAGTAGGGAGCAGGTTGAGAAGAGCCTGGAGAGGTGAAGATATGCGCTGGAGAGAAGGGGAATGAAAGTCAGTAAGAGTAAGACAGAGTACATGTATGTGAATGAGAGGGAGGGCAGTGGAGTGATGCGGTTGCAGGGAAAAGAGGTGGAGAAGGTGGAGGAGTTCAGGTACCTGGGGTCAACAGTGCAAAGTAATGGAGAGTGTGTTAGGGAAGTAAAGAAAAGAGTGCAGGCAGGGTGGAGTGGGTGGAGAAGAGTAACAGGAGTGATTTGTGATAGTAGGGTATCTGCAAGAATGAAAGGGAAAGTTTATAGGACTGTGGTGAGACCTGCGGTGTTGTATGGTTTAGAGACAATGGCATGGAGTAAAAGACAGGAGGCGGAGCTGGAGGTAGCAGAGCTGAAGGTGTTGAGGTTTTCGTTGGGAGTGACGAGGATGGACAAGATTAGAAATCAGTTTATTAGAGGGACAGCGCATGTAGGATGTTTTGGTGACAAGGTGAGGGAGGCGAGATTGAGATGGTTTGGACATGTGCAGAGGAGGGACATGAATTATATTGGTAGAAGAATGCTGAGGATGGAGCCACCAGGTAGAAGGAAAAGAGGAAGGCCAAGGAGGAGGTTCATGGATGTGGTGAGGGAAGACATGCAGGTAGTTGGTGTGAAAGAGGCAGATGTAGAGGACAGGGTGGTATGGAGACGGATGGTCCGCTGTGGCGACCCATAATGGGAGCAGCCGAAAGAAGAAGAAGAAGATGAAGAAGATATATTCTTTGGTGTAATTTTATAAACTTAAAGTTGATGGCTCGGGTAGAGTAATGATAAAACTACTGTACCTGACATCAGTGCTTGTTCGATTTGGTGCAATGGTAAAGTGCATACATGGGACAAACATATATATCTTAAAGTGAGAAAAGGTTATTAAGGGAGATATCTTGAGCCCATTAACAAGGTTTGTAGCTATCAACTGTTTAGTTGTATAAAAGAGATAATTGAAATAAAGTTGCTATGGATAAGTGAGTCTACCTAAATACCATTAATGTAATGCTTAAAATCAATATTAGTGGTTTTAAAGATAAATACAATGTCTACATATACAATGATGAAATAAAATTATGATAAGAAATTTGGAAAATTTAAAAAAATAAATTCATTAAACAGCTCTGGTGGTTTTGTAAATAATTAGTGGATTCAATTAATTACAATTATTTTTGTGGTTACACAGCATATGTCACACAAATTAAGAATATCAGGTTTTTCTGTGATGCTTAGAAATGTTTTTATAAATAAATTCACAATGTCTCCTTCTTGCTGACAGAAAATATATGGTATTTGTCTTATTACTTTGAAAATGAAACTGTATTAACATTCTAGCAATATGGGTTAATAAACAAGCCAGGAAATTAAATAAAGATTTTTTTTTTAAGTAGTTTTCTCCATGTAAAAACTAGTGATCTCATGGAAGTCATGCTGTTCATTCTAAAATTACAGTTCGAAGAAGTTTGGGGAAGATGACATGTGATTACATTCTGTAATAAGCATGCATGTAACAGCTACGATGTGTTCAGCTGACAAACAATGGCCCATTTTCAAATAAAGATTGATTAGATAGTCTGGTCAGTATAGACTTTTTGTGGGAAGATTAGTTTTACTAGTAGGAACTGTAGAAGAAGGATTTTTATTGTACAAGAAAAAAGCACAGATTAAAATCCCTTGAGCAAGCCACCTAACAGTAAACTGCTCACCCAACTGCCATATACTATAAATGTAATGTAACTGATAGGGCTAATTACCTTTAACATTAGTAAAATATCAATAAACATATAATTACATTTAATTTAGATAAAATTTAGTTAGCACATCTGAATCACAATTAATTATTAAATTAGCAAATTAAACGAATTAGATATGGGAAGTGGTAGCTCATTAGTTAAGGCCCTGGGTTACCGATTAGAAGGTAAGAAGTTAATGCCCATGTATCTCCAAGCTGCCACTCTTGGACTCTTGAACCTTTTCACTGTGCTGTAATGTATATGTGACAAGTAAAAAGCCCTTAATGTGGAGCTGGTGAGCTGTCACCTAAAAAAGCAATCAAATAAATTGCAAAAGTCTGCAGTTTTCTTAAAAACAAGAAGTGAAGAAAAAAACAAAAAACAAAAATAGACTATGGAAAAATGTGAGAAATGTTGTAAAGGCTTTACTTTTGTGTGTCTGAACGCTGACATGAAAAAAGGTTATGGTTATACATTTTGAAATTTGCCACAATAGACACAGTAAAGAAGCATCTTTTCCACTGAAGTGCTGCAAACATTTCTAAATCTTTATAAGTCTAAAGAAAAAACTGTTAAGCTGTAGAAGTAAAACGCTTAAGCAGCAAGCAAATCAATTAAACTTGCTTTTTCAGGCACATTTATTACACTGGCTCCTTATTTACTTAACATGATCTCTGCAGAAATCATAAGCATGGTCAGCTTTATGATTCATGATCAGCTTTATGATTCTATGATTCATTTATGAATACAACATTTCATAAATACAATAAACTATAATTATATCTAAGATAAGAAATTATGACAACAGAGGTTCTAAGTTCTGAGGTAAATATCTCCTGATGTTCTCACAACAGCAAACACTTTTTAGTCAGTGGCCAGTGGCCAGTGGCTTCTGAGTCTTTTCCACCAACACTCTGAATGGGATGCTGATCCACAGCACCAACCTATGTACAAAACTGCAAAACCAAATAAAACATCTTCCCTTCACTACAAAAACAATCAGACTTGCAGGTCACATAGCAAAGCTAGTATTTTTTGAAAGTTTAAATGCTTATGGGGGAAAAACTCTCTGTGTGTTCCATGCGACTCTGCAGAGAAAAGCAGATGTTTCTCTTTAACATAGAGAATTTCTCTTCACTGTGCTGTTCAAAATCATATAAAAGACAGTATGATTTTTCATAATGATGTATGACAGTCACCTCCACCACAATGGGAAATAAAACTTGAGGTGGACTATATTTCAAAAGCTTTTCATTAAAATATGTTGTCTAAGATTACAACTATGTGACCTATGAGTAACATAAAGGTTTTATACCCACAGGAAGTCCTAGGAAAATGAGTGGGTACAGTGACAGCATTAAGATTGCTATTGGCTGGAGTTGGGGACTGTATAAATAAATACTAAATACTTGACTGTAATTGCAGAAAAAAAACATATTTACAATAAACCAAAACTAAAATCAAATTAAACTTTACACAAAGAGTAGCTTGACAGAAATACAAAACTATTTTTATTAAAGCAGCTACCCTCCACATAAAAGGAAGAAAATAAATCATCCACCCCCTCCCAAGTGTGCTTCATTCATTCCACATTTTCTCACTTGTAACAAGACATCTGATGGTGTAATGTGGTATTTAGTACTAAGACTTTAGCAGCAGATTTGGTAAGTACTGAAAGTTGTGAGGAAGCGACCTCCAAGGATCAGACGTCTTTGTTCAGCACATCATACAATCTGAATTAGAAGGTCAAGTAAACACCTTGAACTCTTTGTCATGCAAATAGCCAGCAAAATATTTCCTCACATTCTTCATCTATTCACATCCTTATCCAAACCGAGGATGTCTTTTACATTTTTTTGATGTGGGTCAGATGTGTTATGAAGCAATTGGGAAGATTAAAAGAGCGGAATGAAAGTAGACAAAAACAGACCTTGCAGTTCTCCTTCCAAGGTTTATATGAGTTAATGTATTATAATAATAAGTTAATATATTAATGTTAATGTATTATTTGTTAAGCACTTTCCTGAATAATTACTTCCAGGTAAATGCTAATTATCTAGTATTAGTATAGTTTTGTTGCAAAGGCAGAGTATGCACAATAAAGACAGCTGAGACTAAAGCTAATAAATTAATGATAAAATGGGGATGGTACGGATTAAAACTGAATTATTGCCTTATGTGTCAGTTATATAATGTCACATTGACTAGGTCATGCATGCAAGTCACATAGCTGCAACAGATTCTTTCCACAAACATCTCATGAGACCTGCTTCCCATCCATGTTTTCGTCATTAATGACATTTTGTCACATCCTTACTGAATGTTCCAGACACTCAATTTATAGCTACATGGTTGTGGGTAGCTAAACACTCATACCAAATGTACCTTCTATTGTGTAGATCCTTGGCCTTCACTCAACAAGACATCTGTCAATCACAATACAAGCTAAGGCCCCACAAGATATCTGAAGGTGTACTGTGGTATTACTTTAGCAGCAGATTTGATAAGTCCTGAAAAGTGTGAGGTAGGGGCAAACAGGGATTAGTTTTGTTATCCACAGAAGCTCCATTTGAATTTGAAGACCTTTTGAATTCTTTGTCATGTTTACTTGTCCATCTTTCTTAAATATCTATCAGTACATTTTCAACATTTGCTACTTTATCTCATTTCCCTTTGAATTAGCCAACAAAAATATTTCCTCACATTCTTCATACTGTCCCTACATGAATGCTTGGTTTAGGTCCTTTCATAACATTTTTATTGGACTAAGATGAGGACCTTGATTAAGCTATTCTAAAACATTTACTTCCTCTTTAACTATGCTTATTTGGACTTCAAATTAACTGCTTACCATAAAGGTTGATATACTTTTGCCACTCACAGATATGTAATATATACTTTTTTTAAATTAACAAGTATAATATTTTTGTATCACTTGTCTGATAGTGTTATGAGGTAAATTGTCTCATTCAATTCACCTGTCAGTGGTTTTAAAGATATGTCTGATTGGGGCATTTCCATTGATACCGACAAAACTATGCTACAAACGTCAGTCGGCATAAGTTCAGACACTTTTTTTCACATTACAATGGAAAAAAGTGAGAATTTCCTAAATCATTCTTTGTTTCTAAATACACCCAGAAGTAATTAATAATGAGGTGAAAATCATGACCTTGGTATTATGTAAAACGTCAAAGGGCATAAAGGAAACTAATCAGTGACAGGGTGGATTATCTTGACACAAAGCAAGGGTATTGTTAACAACCAGAAGTTTATTTATTTAGTAAAACAATCCTAAACTGTATAATTCCTATATTATTATTATAATAGTAATAATAATAATAATAATAATTATTATTATTATCATTATTTTTATTTCTGTAACTGTATGATTGATTTTCGATTTTTAATGTATCAAAACATCTGTCAGACAAATGAAACACTTGCAATACATTAAGGGAGCTAAAAGCATAATTTATTTTCCTCTTCTTTGTCTCTTTATGCATATAAATGACAAACAATAAAATATGCAAAGCCATTAATCCTGTTTGACAAATGAGAAATACAGAAAGCTTTACCATGCCAACAATTATTTGTATTTTCTTGTTAAATGACAACAAATAATTACATTTTGTTTCCAAAGCACCGGTCAATTAGCTTGCCATTTTATTTATATAGTGCTTTTAATAATTGGAAAAAAATATTCTTCTTTTGGCCTCCCCCATTAGGGGTTGCCACAGTGGATCTTCCCTCACCACATCAATTAACCTCCTCCTTGGCCTTCCTCTTTTCCTCCTTGATAGTAGCTTCATCTTTAGCATTCTTCTACCGATTTACCCCATGTCCCTCCTCTGCATATGTCCAAACCATCTCAATCTCGCCTACCTCACCTTGTCTCCAAAACGTCCTACATGTGCTGTCCTGCTAATAAACTAATTTCTAATACTTTCCATCCTCGTCACTCCCAAACGAAAACATCTTCAGATCTGCTACCTCCAGCTCCACCTCCTGTCTTTTACTCAATGCCACTGTCAACATTCTCTCTAATGTTAACAATACCTCTGTTAACAAGTTCCTCTTGGACCATTGCTATGTCTTACAGTTAAACCCACCTCATTCATCTCATATGAGTGGGTCCTGAGTCCTGAGTCGATTGGCCTTGCTAAAAGGATACTAAATGCAATGTTTCAAAAGCTAGGACTTTCAGCACATGAGATGCTCGCCACTCAAATGGTTGCTGCTATAATTATTGCCAGGCCGCTTGTCCCAGTGTCAACTGACCCAGAAGATCAATGATTCATACTTACACCTAGTGCACTCCTTACCCAAAAGGCCACAATTGCTCCTGCAATGACTAGTGATTGGGCCAAAAATTGACACAAACTTTCTGATATAAATGGGAAAACTATTTTGAAAGCAAGGACCAGTGTTGTGCTAGTTACTAAAAAATAGTAACTAGTTACAGTTACTCTTACTTCATTCGAAAAGCAACTGAGTTACTTTGTTGATTATTTACACCAAAAATGCGTTACTGTTAAAAGTAACTTTTTAGTTACTTTTTTAAGGAACGTTCTTTAATGTTTCCTTTAATGCCCTTTTATGCGTTATGGTCTATACAAACACAAAACTGACTAAAACACAAAGTAATTTTTAAACACTATTTTATTTAAGTCAGACCAGCACAAACTGAATATATCACAAGGATTTCTGAAATAAATAACAAAACAAGCTGAATAATATATTCACAATCCAAAACTTGAATGGTTTTTGCTGTTGTGTTAAGCTGCTAAAAATGTTCCATTCACAGCTGAAGTATGAAAACTATCAACAATGTAGAACAGAACACCGGGTTAGCTTCTAGCTTCTAGCTTCTAGCTTCTAGCATGGCGTTCCTGAAGGAGCTTCAACAGATTGGAGTTGGTGTTTATTGCAGTAGATACGAGCTTCAAACCAGAAAGACACAGCTTACATTTGACTTAAAGGTTTTTGTCTTTATACTCAACTAAAGTGAAATAATGAGCATATTTCCACTTTGAGAAACTCATCTTGCTCCCACCTTGACTCGCCATTACTGCCGCACAGACCTGAATAAACGTAGACACGCCCACAGTGCATCTTCTTCGTGTATACAAAGGGTAATCCGTGAATCTACCAATCCTACAATCCTGCTGTAAGCATGTTAGACTGTAGGCTACACTTCAGCCCAAATTCATTCATTTAAAAAAGTAACGGGTAACGCACCATACGGTAACGGTACCGAAGTTATTTTTAAAAGTAACGCGTTACAGTATTAGTTACTGTCAAAAGTAATGCGTTACTAGTAACGTGTTACTGCCCAACACTGGCAAGGACAACAAAGTCGACAAAGTAGAAGTCAATGTCTTTCAAAAGGAATATAGTTTCATACAGCCTATTACTAAGACAATCCTTCTCCTCAATCCTGAGAAACTTGGTTAGATCTTTTTAAATTACGCGAGTAGTGGCGCGTTAACTATGCCGGACAGGGAGTGTGGTGGAACAGTCTGATTTAATTTGATTCATATTTTATGTTTAGTGTTTAATTTGATAAGATATTTAATTGTTTGATTGTAATTTTTCAATGTTATTGTGGCTGTAATATTCCTGTTCATTTTGGTAATGGTTTAGAGCACTATCTAGTGGCAAGTTTTACATTATATTAAACTGCATTCTTTGGTGTTCACAAGAATCAGGAAATAGGGGTTACTCCATGCAGGCAGCAGTAGCAATGGCTCTGTTTAATAGCCATGTATTTCTGTAATCTTAAACCTTGCAACAGTATCACTTTAAATATTTAATGGATTTGCATTAATGTGTGTATACCTGCATATAAATGTAAACTGCTATGGTTCAACTGAATTACTGATCATTTTCAATTAGCTATTATGTTAGCCACATTCTGCTTTAGTGTCATATCGCTGCATTATGTATTTACATAAGGAAATGTCATGTTTATTTCCAAGCATCATAAAATGTTAAATCAATGTGAATGTTGTTATAAAACTGTCGGGTTTTTTTGTTATTTCCTGGATATTATTAATATAATGTTTGTTCATTTGTAGTTTCACTCAATAACCAAGACCATCAAACCTGTAGGCAAAGGGAATTCTTGTCTTTAGAGTTGTGTGAGGAAAGGGAGTTTATTTGGTTGTCAAAACAAACACCAAAATCTTTGTTGACAACGGTACAGTCATCCATAATTTTTATTTGGATTCAGCTCTCCTTACTGACGTGACGTCACTCCAGGTCTTATCAGTTCTCCCACTGGAAACCCTGAAGGCTAAGTTGACGTCACCCAACCCACGCATTTCCTTTCTGAGTGAGGAAACTTATCCGGCGCACTCCGAGTCCCAACCAGGTTAATTGACCCTGACATGATATAATTATTGAAGTGACTGTGCAAATGAGCAGTAAAAAAAAACAAAGACAAAACAAAATGATGTTTTTTTTCCCCTCTGTGGGCGCCCTTAGTTACTGTCCACCGATGACTGCCCGTCTTAATTGGTGAACTAGAGTATTGGTTTGTTATGGTTATAGAGGCCCCGCTTCCAAACTTGAGGCATTAGGCAATTGCCTGCTCTGCCTATACTGTAGCTAGCACCAATTAACCAATCATCCTTCTACTACCGGTAGAGCAGATTAGCCGTGACTCACCACGTTATCGACTTGGTAGGACTACTGTCTTGACCACTATGGATGAAATGGCTAACATAGACACTATCCCCACCTGCACATTAGACACCATTGCCCCATCCAAATAAAAAAGGTTAGAAAAAAAAACCTGCATTATGGTATTATAGTCTTACTCATGCCCTTAAGAGCGCAGACCGTAATTTGGAAAGAAAATAGAGAAAAACTAAATTGTTTTTTAGAATTGCGTATAATTGCACATTCGACACTATAGATCATGATATAGATCATTTACATCGGCATTCAGGAACAGGCATTAAGCTGATTTAAATCCTACCTGTCTGTTACCATTTTGTAGATTTAAATGAAGAACTATCTAGGTTAATGCAAATAAATTATGGGTTGCCACATTGTTCAGTACTAGGACCCCTGCTTTTCACAATATATTGTACATGCTATATATTGTACACTTTCTATTATTAAATTCTGATAAGACATTTTTCTCATCGTGCCCAAAAACCTGTACACAGATGCTCCAGAAGCATGTACTGTAAATACTAGTTTAATGGTAAAAGACTTGGGTGTTGAAAATCATATCACAGTTTTTACAAAAACAGCCTTCTTTCACCTTAGAAATATTGCTAAGATAAGAAAAATGTTGTCTATATCTGATGCAGAGATGCTTGTCCATGCATTCATGACCTCCAGACTGGAATATTGTAATGCATAACTTGTCCTGCATCATTAATAATTAAGCTACAGTTAGTCCAGAATGCAGCAGCTCACAAGGTCCAGGAAATATCACCATACAACCCCAATCTCTAACAGGGGGTTAGAGACGTTCTCCAGCAATGATGATAGTTTTGCTACCATCCTCCTTTCTCCCACCTCTTGTCCAGGGAAATTCCCAGGACTGAGCTGGCCTTCCTGATCAGCTTGTCCAGTCTCTTCCTGTCTGCAGTAGAGATGCTGCTGCCCCAGCAGACCACACCATAGAATATGGCAGAGGCCACCACAGAGTCAAAAAAGGTCTTCAGTAGCTCTCCCTGAACTCCAAAAGACCTTAGTCTCCTTAGCAGAAAGAGTCTGCTCTGCCCTTTCTTATAAATTGCCTCAGTGTTGTCTGTCCAGTCTAGTTTGTTGTTTAGGTGAACACCCAGGTATTTGTAAGAGTCCACTCTCACAATGTCCTTTCCCTGAATGTTCACTGCTGATAAAGTTTGTTTATGCCTACGGAAATCCACCACCAGTTCTATGGTTTTCCCTGCATTTATCTGGAGGCAGCTTCGTTGGCACCAGTCCACAAAGTTCTGTATAAGTCCTCTGTACTCCCTGTCATCATCATCCGTGATCAGACCGACGATGGCAGAGTCATCAGAGAACTTCTGTAGGTGACAGGTTGCTGAGCTGAACATGAAGTCTGCAGTGTTGACAATGAAGAGGAATAGGGCTAGAACCGTTCCCTGCGGGGCTCCAGTGTTGCAGACAATCATGGCAGACTCACAGTCACGAGTCCTCACATACTGTGGTTGGTCTGTGAGGTAGTCCAGTATCCAGGCAGACAGATGATGATCCACTCCCATGTACACCATCTTATCCCTCAAGAGCACAGGTTGGATGGTGTTAAAAGCACTAGAGAAGTCAAAAAACATGACTCTCACAGTGCTCCCAGCCTTTTCCAGGTGTGAAATGACCCGATTTAGGAGGAAGATGACTGCGTCTTCCACTCCAATGCCAGGTTGGTAGGCAAACTGAAGTGGATTTATTGATGGACTCACCAGGGGTCGGAAATGAGTAAGCACCAGCCTTTCCAATGTCTTAATCAGATGCGTTGTAGGTGTGTTGTGTGTTGACTGTAAGCTTATAGCAGTGCAGAGAGAGGTGAAGCTGGAGCTGCTTGCTGTTGAAGCAGAGAAGGGGGATTGCAGCAGGGGGGACTGGATGGGGGCAGGGGAGGGTAGCTGATCAAATCTGTTAAAGAATAGATTAAGATCATTCACCCATTGCTGGTCACCCTCAGCCTGAGAGCTGGGCTCCTTATGACCATTAATGGTTTTGAGCCCCTTCCACACACTGCTGATGTTGTTCTGCTGCAGCTGATCCTCCATCTTCCTCCTGTAGCAAGCTTTTTCTTCCCTGATCTTCTTTCTCAGTTCTCTTTGGACAGTTTTCAGCTCTTCTCTGTTTCCTGATTTAAAAACCCTCTTCTTCTCTTTGAGGAGAGTCTTTATATCAGGGTTAATCCATGGTTTGTTGTTGGGAAAACACCATACAGTCCTGGTGGGTACAGTATTCTCCACACAGAAGTCGATATTATTCGTAATATAGTCTGTTAAATTGTCAATATCCTCCCCATGTGGATTGCACAATTCCTCCCATATAGTTGTATCAAAACAGTCTTTCAGAGCCTCACTGGTCTCATCAGACCATGTCGTCACTGTGCGGGAGGCAGCTGGTTGCCTGCATACAAGGGGTTTGTACACAGGTAGAAGATGAACCAGGTTGTGATCCGATCCGGGGGCGGTGCTGATGTATAAGCCTCCTTTGAGTTTGCATAACATAAATCCAGTGTTTTTATTGATAACAGACCCACTCTTCCAGTCTAAGTGCAAATTAAAGACGTATCTTTTTATCAAGGCTTATACATAACACATATCACAACCCTGTGCTCCAGTACATCTGATCAAATGCACAATATTAACTTGTGCTTGTTAATATTCTGAACAGCAGCTACACAAAATTCTCTCCATTGCTTATCTAATTTCTATCCACCCCGCGGCATCCTGAGGTTGCACCAGCGACAGTCACATCCCACCACATGAAGATTATGGCCCTTTAAAGAAGTAGATGCCAATCCTGCAAACATCCTGAACCATCTAGAGAAGTAACAACGCCATTTGGATTCCACTTCATGTAGAGTTTGGACATTAGACCTCTAAGTTTATAGGCTCTGGCATGAAGAAGCTGGTGTTGGATATACAGTATGATGATCTCAAATGTTGAGCTATTTTATGAGTTGCTGAGTTGCTTTTGTTTCCATAACGTCAACTGACTGTGTAAGACTGTAGGAAGGACATTACATTTACATATACATTTGCAGGATTTAGCAGACGCCCTTATTCAGAGTGACGTACAAAAGTGCTTTAACTCTCTAGTAATGAATAAATCTACACTAGTACGCCAGATTACAAACTTAATATAAATAGAACCCTAGAATTCTACAAACTTGGAAAGTGCTAATTTAAGTGTTTCAGGAAGAGGTAGGTCTTCAGTCGTCGCTTGAAGATAATCACTCCGCAGTACGGACATCTAGGGGAAGTTTATTCCACCACCTTGGTGCCGGAACAGAGAAGAGCCTTGAAGTGTACTTACCTCTCATTCTGAGAGAAGGTGGTACCAGTCGAGCAGTGCTGGAGGATCTCAGACAGCGTGGTGCAGTGCGAGATGTGATGAGGTCACTGAGTTAAGATGCTGGTCCATTTTTGGCATTGTAGGCAAGCATCAGTGTTTTGCATATGATACGTGCAGCTACTGTAAGCCAGTGAAGGGAGCGCAGCAGTGGGGTGGTGTGGGAGAACTTGGGCTGATTAAACACAAGCCGTGCAGCTGCATTTTGGATCATTTGCAGTGGACGGATAGCGTTCAGGGGGAGACCTGCCAGCAGCGAGTTACAGTAGTCCAGTCTTGAAATCACAAGAGACTGAACAAGCACCTGGGCAGCCTGTGTGGACAGAATTGGTTGAATCTTTCGGATGTTGTAAAAAAGAAATCTACAAGAACGAGACACATCAGCAACATGTGGGAAGAAGGATAGTTCATTGTCCATAGTTACCCCAAGGTGAGCAGTGGCTGAAGGGGAGAGCAGAGAGTCATGAAGTGTTATTTGGAGATCTTGACCTGGAGATGATTCGCCTGGGATGATCAGCAGTTCTGTTTTGCTGGGGTTGAGTTTTAGTTGGTGAGCACTCATCCATAAAGATATGTCTGTCAAGCATGCCGAGGTCCGAGTGGATGCTGTGGTATCTGATAGAGGGAAAGAAAAGATTAGTTGAGTGTCATCTGCATAGCAGTGATAAGAAAACCAATGTGAGGATATGACTTCACCAATGGAGTGGGTATAGAGGGAGAAAAGAAGGGGACCAAGTACCGAGCCATGTGGGACACCAGTGGTGAGTCTGCACGGGGCAGATGTGGATCCCCTCCATGTTACCTGGTATGAGCGACCTTCCAGGTAGGAAGCAAAACATTCCCATGCTGTTCCGCGTATACCGAGGCTCTTAAGGGTTGACAAAAGTGTCAACCCTCAAGCATTACAAAACATTACTTACTTGTTGTTTTTTATTGCTTTATGTTTTTATAATAACATCCTTGATATCACCCAAATGAGGATGGTTCCCCTTTTAAGTCTGTTTCCTCTCATGGTTTCTTCCTCATAACATCTAAGAAAGTTTTTCATTGCCACAGTCACCCCAGGCTGCTAATCAAGGTTAAATGCACATCAATCACCTTAATTCTTAAATTCTGTAAAGCTGCTTTGAGACAATGTCCATTGTGAAAAGCGCTATAAACATAACTTGACTTGACTTTACTACTACTACTACTACTACTACTGCTAATAATAATAATAATAATAATACTATTAATAAAAATATTAATAATAATAATAATAATAATAATAATAATAATAATAATAAAATTATAACAGTATGTGCTTTTCATATTCTACAAAAATTGGTGTTGATAAATTATTAATAACTGATTAGTAGTGTTTCGACCCTTTACTGTAATACTGTAAACAGCCAAGGATCAGGCATGTTATACACCAGGTCAGTTATCTTGAAGTGATTACTCTGCGCTGATGTTGTCCTTAGATATTATAATATAATAATATAGAGTAAATATATATCTATATCTCATATTTGGTTCATATATTGATTGTTTATGACTGAGGATATTGTATTAAACCTGACTCCACATTAAGCAGAAAACATGAATGTAATGGCAGAGTGCAGCCTTAGGGTGGCGTTAATCAACAATGCAAAGGCTTAATTTTGTATAATTTCCTTTCTCTAAATTTTACTGCAGTAATTACTCGTTTAATTACGCCCCCAAAAAAAAAAAAAGGGACGCTGGGTTCAACTGTGAATAGAAAGAGAATGCAGTGATTTGCACATCTCAAAAACCCATATTTTTTTTTATAATAAAACAGAATACAAATCAAATGAAAATGTAGGAAATGTACTATTTAAAGAAGTAAGGAAATGTTAAATTTGATGGCTGCAGCACATCCAAAAATAGTTGGTAGTGGGCCATGTTAGCATCCCCTTTTCTTTTAAACAAAAGTCTGAAACTATATGGGAACTAGGGAGTCCAGTTGCTGGAGTTTTGACAGAGGAATGTTGTCTGATACAGGATTTTACCTGGTCAACAGTCCTGGGTTCTCTTTATTGTGTTTTTGTTTCATGATGTTACAAATATTTTAAAATAGTAAAAGGTCTGGACTGCAGACAGGCCAGTTCAGCACTTTGACTTATTTACTCTGAAACCATGCTGTTGTAAGAGCTGCAGTGTGTGGTTAAGCATTGTCTTGCTAAAATATGCAAAACCTTCACTAGAAAAGATGTCTTGATGAAGATGTTTATATATATAAATACCTTTCACCATTGATACTACTTTTCCAGATGTGCAAGCTGCCCATGGGAATAGGCTCATTATCTCTAATCCAAACCAATAAATTATAAGATGCAAGCATTTAAAGTAAGCACTGATAATAAGCTTCAGTTCAGAGAATACAACAGCATTTTGGATCATGTTTACATATGGTGTCTACTTTGCATGAAATGTTTTTTTTCTTATTAATATACAGGCGTCACATAATGACAAAGTGAAAACAGAATTATACAAATCCCTTTAAACAACTTGATCACATGTACATAATTATTTAGACCATTTGCAACAACACACAAATTTAGCTCAGCAGATATTTCTACACCCAGATATTTCTTTGACCAGAGTCCACTTGTGGAAACAATTATTGAGTGGACATGATATGGAACCTCTCGATAGAAGCCCTCACAGCTGACAATGCAAATCAGAGCAAAGTCCAATCCATGAAGTCAAGGAACTGCCTGCAGAGCTCAGAGTCAGGATTGTTGCAGGGCACAGATCTGGGGAAGGCAAAAATGGAAATGGAAGATATTTGTCACAACCAGGACCACTATTCCAAAAACTGGTCATCTTCCAAAAGCAACATACAGAGACATCTATAAAAACATGTTCAACAGTGCCCAGGACCTCCAACTGATTCAAAGGTTCACCTTCCTACATGACAGTGATGCTAAGCACACAGCCAAAAGTGACATAGGAGTGAGTTCTGGACAACACTGAATGTCCTAGAATATATATATATATATTCTAGGACTATATTCTAGGAGAATATATATATATATATATATATATATATATATGTTTATATATGATTACTGATGGGAATCCATTCTTACAATATATATATATATATATATATATATATATATATATATATATATATATATATATATATATATATATATGTGTGTGTGTGTGTGTGTGTGTGTGTGTGTGTGTGTGTGTAATAGCTCAATTCTTAGCTCACTACTAATTTATTTGTCAGCAGGTTTTTTTAAAGGTTCTTTAGTTTCCCATAAAATAGCTTAGAGTTATATCAAAGTGGGCCTTATTTACCTAAAGCTGGGTGTAAATTCTTATTGTATGTACTTGTGTGGGTATGATGATCACCCATTAAACTGAAATGTCATGACACAAAATCTGAATGTTCATACATGTTCATCCATAGAAATTTCCATATAATGAATAGGTATTCAGTGTTCTATTAATGCAAGACATTAAAACTTTTTCTTCTGGAATTGAAGGCATGATAATGATTCTGGTGCAACTTTTGGAGAGTATCCAATATTCCCTAAGGGCACCTGAAATAAATTTTGTAAGACCATTACATCATATGTGATGAGATGAGGTCACTGAAATTAGCATCTTAAAATAGACAGATCATTTCACCATCCAATCTATCTGATAATTTAGGGTAAGTTACACCCTAATGTCAGTTTTATAATGACAGCAAAATGCAGCATTAAATTCATTCTTGACTGACATGGGCACTTAGATCATTATCTATATATTATTATTATAGATTATCATCACTAATTTGGCTCATAATAGACAGAAGGAGCAGCTGTTTATAAGGAGCAGATAAAAGTGTAGACTGCACTAAACCAAAGGTAGTTGTTAACTTGGTAAAAATTGCAGCTCATTGAAAAGCAAGATCATGAGAAGTTGTGGATCATTGAGAAGCATGGTTTTTGTATTAGTACTAATGCAAGATTCTACTGTTCATAGATTTATCGAAGCCATTGAAGGTTTTGCTTCCACATTTGAAACTTGTTTATTACTTCACCTGGGATGTAATTAGGTCACTGTAAAATTGTTCGTTATTAGTGCCAGATTTTGTCTGATAAAACATCCACAATCAAATCATACAAGAAACCTGTTACTGCAATCAGAAATTCGGATCTCAAACCTGGACAATATTCTTATATGATTTAGTCTTTGATATAGTGAAGTATATTGTTTGTATTAAGAGAACATGTGTTACAATCCTGGGCATTTCCCCAAAATGTATGCATTGTCACAATCTTTTAGTTTAGTTTGGCCAGACATCACTTTACAATGCACTGAGCAACAAAAAAGATGCTGAAAAAAATCCCTAGCAAAATTTCCTGAAGCTGTATTCTCCCTTTTGTTGGTTTGACATGGACTCTCCAGGAAGCTCCACTTGATAAGTGGAAGTACAACAAAATGCAAATTGGAAAATGAATCTTCTTGAAATCTTTACAGATAATTAAGCAATACGTTATTAGAAATCATTACTTACAATTATAATCAGATGGAACAGAAAAATTTATACAGTGGCACAAACTTCTAGGATTACGCTACAGCATCATATGATTGTGTATTGTGTATTATTATTATTATTATTATTATTATTATTGTTAATGGTTAATTGAAAAATCATAAACGGGATAAATAAACTGTGTTTGTTTTTATATGTTGATTGTTTCTTGACTGGGAAAAGTCCATTAAGCTGGACTCCTAATATGTTGTAGTAACAGTGTGGGTCCTTAATATCTTGTTTATATATGAATATATACAATAGTGGGATGAGTAAATTAAAACTGCATGAATGAATTTGCTTTAAGTGCTTTTAATTGCTTTTAGTTCCCACCACTGCAAAAGGCCTCTCAGAGAAATTACACTTTGTGTCAGGGAACCACCAGCCATGCCTCCGCTCAGCACTCAGCACACTCGCAGTGCCTCGCCTTCATATTAATCACCTTCACCTGTCTCCAATCATCACCCTCCATTTATAAGGCCCCCCCCCCGTTCGCACTCACTCACCGTCTGATCCAAGATTCATTCTGTCGATCATCCCTGAACTGCCTGTGTTTCGAAATATACCCGGTTTCCGGTACATGCTGCTTCCTAGCTTCTGTTTGTTTCCCAAGGCTAATAAAGGTCCTATTCATATTCTGGAATTTATTCTTGTCCTGTGCCAAATTTTCCTCGCAGCTGAGAGCAACGAGCATCCACAATTTATAGTACATTGTTTTTCTTGATCTTAATGAAGCGTATAATGTGGGAGAGAGAGAAAGACAGCAATATAGATGTAAACTCAAATTATAATTGAAAACAACAGATACAGCTAGGAAAATGCATCGTTTAAAAAAAAATGTCAGTTGTGTTATATTTTGGTTCTATACCACACAGTGATGCGGTTAGTGTGATGATTTTTGCATTTGACTTTCATCCCGTAGAACTGCTGGAAAGAGACAGACAGCAAACATAAAGCAAATTCTCCAAAAATGATTACTCTGCTTTAAATGACCCAATCAGATACAATAGAAGCAGCTTGATTAAAACCTATTTTAGCCTATGTGTTTTAATCAGTCTCATGTAGTCTATGTACTCCAAGTATAATTAACATAATAGCAATCAGATATTAATAAATAGAGTAGAGTAGAGTCTAACTGGTGTTATGAGTGTGTTGGATAGACAAGAAAGAACAACATACAAGGCTTAAGCATGTTTATTGTGCAGAGAAGAGGTGAGATTTACGATGCTGTTAGTGAAGAATGCTCCTAAGAGATGTCCCAGGATGTCTGTAAGTTGGAGCTGAATAAAAGAAACAAACAGAGATCACAATGACTAAAAACCTACAACTAATATGTGCATGTAACAACAAAAGTAATAAGCTTACAATCGGTATAGTTGTGAAGCTTAACACATTATGCAACAGTCAGTTCAGATAATATAAATGAAGTATGACCTAGACGCTAACATAACATGTAGAATAATGTAGTTAAACATATACAAATAGACAATTTAAGTAAAATAATATAGCTTAATTTAATAAAAATGGAATAGCAAATAGCATTATAAAAGCAGAACACTTACACAGAGTAGATGTAGGGAAGATAAAGTAAGCCACATAATGGTTGTCCATACATAAAAACCTGAGAGCAGGAGGAAGCGGTGCCTGGCTGTACCAGAGGGGGTGAAAGTTGTATACACATTCTTTTCTTAAGTGACATAGAGAAAAGGCCGTAAATAAGGGTAATGGGGAAACAGGAAAACCTAAATATGGAATCACAGGAAGGGGACTTTGCTAGGATGAAGAATATAGGAAAAAAAATAAAGGTGTCATGTAACACCAGGGTATAAGAATGAGTGTGTGCAAAGTGTGTGTGCGCTTGATCATTTTGATGTGATGAAGTGACCACCTTCTATGGGCTCATCAGAACGTGTCTGTAATAAAAAGTTTTTGCTCTTTCTCATCCAAGACTGAAGATCTTTCATTGGCTTTTGAGGTCCATTTCATTTAATTTTATTAGGTTAAGAGTGCTACATTGGGAATTAACTGAAATAAAGAATCCACCCGTGATGTGTCTGCTCAGAGACGGGTTCTGAGTTCCGACACACCACATCAAATTCAATTAAGTTTCAAATGAGTTTGAGGAAGTTCAACAGGGAGTTCAACAGTTTGTATAAGGAGGAAGTTATAGAAGGTATGTGTGTAAAAGGAATATAGGGCCCTTATACACAACGAGTATTTGCTTGTGAGAGTATGGCTGTACTGTATGTGATAATAAGTGTGTGACAGTATGATTGCGTGTAAAAATATGATCGTGTGAGAGTATATTTGTATGTAAAATTGCATGTGGTAGTATAATGGTGTAATGGTAGTTAAACCAAGCATGACTTACAGCACAGTATAGATGCACTGCACTGTACATGTAACAATAAAAAGAGCAATAGAAAATGGGTCAAGCATGTAAGCATAAAGTAAATATAAGGTATACTCCTAACAATAATACAGATTAATTGTGTATAATTAATTGTGTATAGTTAATTGTGTGTATATATATATATATATATATATATATATATATATATATATATATATATATATATATATATATATATATATATATATATATATACAACTTGTCACTTGTCACTTACAGCATTTATTTTTTGACAAGAAAGATGCAGTGTTTTCAGAACTCAAATCATGCAAAGAAAACAAGTTCATATTCATTTTAAAGAACTTAATACTCATATTTTAGCTTAGGAAGAGTTCAGAAATCAATACCTGTTGGAATAACCCCGTTTTTTAATCACAGCTTTCACAGACCTTATTCCACTCCTGTCAAAATAATTCATGCAGCTCAGCTTCTTTTAAATGGCTTTTGATGGCCATCTATGGGGTTTCAATATTTTTTATTTTATATTTAAGTCTGGGCTGGCCATGACACATTTATTTACATTCACATATAGTTGCTTGATGGTGCTGGCATTTGAAAACCTTCCAATCCAGAGTGCAATAACCTTAACCATTGATTTAACACCTCTACACCTTGATTGACCTAGCTGTGTGCCATGGAACATTGTTCTACTGGGGGAAAAAACAATCCCCAGGTTTGGGGAACATTGTCAGAAGTTTTCTTTCAGGACAACCCTTGTACATGGCTAGATTCGTGAGCCCTTCATAACGATAAACATCTTATAGGCCCCTCCCTTTAACCATTAGACGCCCAGGTTTTGGGCAAAGCTGAAAACTAAAGCAACCTGACTCTCACTGTATCACTCTGCCAGTACATCTAGAATTAAATCCTTATTTTTTCACTTAAAACTTTTCTTTTTTAACTCTTTTGGCATGGTCAATAGTTATCACTATCCAGCTTCACCATCCAGCTTGTCCTTTTACAAGAGCAGGGTTTTTTATAGTTTTCCTGCCTGACATGTTGAGATGCTGATTTAAAAAAGATTTAAAGAGGTTTCTGCAAAGAAGAGTATAATTTAATGAACTGTATAGAATAGTACAATAGAATATAGTAAGAAAAACACAGTGTTCAGATGCAATTATTAAAATGAATTTATCGCTTTAAATAACAAATAATTACAATCATACGAAAAATGCAGTAGATAAATACAATATTACTGAGCTGTTTGAGAACAAAGACAGTAGTACATTTCATTTCATTCTTTCATCATGAGTGTATCGTTTGGGCTAACCATAAAAAAAGTAAAATAAATTTATATATATATATATATATATATATATATATATATATATATATATATATATATATAAATAAAATCACATACAATCAAATATGTCTGAAGAGTAGTTGCTTAAATGTCAATACTGAGAATTAAAAAAAAAAAAAAAAAAAAATAATAATAATAATAATAATAATAATAATAATAATAATAATAATATTAATAATGGATAACATTAAATTTTTACATAGCCTTTCTCACTTCTCATATCCTAGACAGCTTTACTGCAAGAAACAAGAAACAAAAAACAAGAAATAACAACAACAACAACAATGAAAAAAACACGGTATAACAATTTGGAATTTCTTACACGTTTTTAGAATTCTGATCAGCAGCCCTAAATGTATCTGAGGTTAAAGACGTGGAATGCTTTTTTTTTCAGCTGACTCATAACAAACCCTGAACCTGGAAATTGATTTTGTGTGTCATGTAACAATTCTTGTAAAAATGTAAGAAGTTTAATCCTTTGTCCAATCAGGAACTCAAGAATATTAAACTTAATCCTGAGCCTATTACAAACAACTTAGAATATACATGACTTGTATTCTAATATTGATTGTCACAATGCAACTAGTTCCAGCTTTATGGCTGTTAAATTAGTGTGTTATGGTATGACATACCCTCAAAAAACCTTTACCAAAAAAAATTTCTCATCAGGAAAAAAGGATATCAGATTTTAACTCTGCATTAGCAGTTTATATATTAAGTGTTAAGACAAAATGGATGTATTTACATTTTTCCTGAGCAATAGAAAAAACCATTATGCTAAAAGAATTGCTTGGTTTGATTTTTGTATTTAAATTATAATATAATGAGGTTATTATTATGTGATGCTCCATGTGGGGTGTGTGGGGGGGGAACTAAACTAAACTAACCAACCAACCAAACAAACAAACAAATAAACACAGAGGAATATGTGATCGTTGTCATCACATACTGCTAAACTATCACATGGTATGGGGGATTTCTCCAGATTGTTGGTGCACATTTTGAATTTTTACAACAGGATGCTCCTCAAAAACACATTTTAAAGCATCACATTCAGCCACGTCACTTGTGCATGTTTTCAAAATAATGGCAAGAACAAGAAATGGAATTTCACAGAAATACCATCCTCCATGAAAAAAAAAGATCCCTCGTTTCACAAACACAGCGAAGCAACAACTGCAGCAGCGAGTGGAAGTGACTTTAATTTGTGTGTGCTCATTTCGTCAAACCGAGAAATGAGGAAACAGGCATGATGCTTTTCTCAAATGAGTCATAACGAACCCGAAACAAAGTGAAAATCACTTTTGTCTCTAATGGGCGGAAAATGTGTCATGCTTCTCAGAAAATCATGAGTCGGGAACATTATGCAACAAAGGGGGAGGGGGGAAAAAACAAAACAAAGAAAAATTATGGAGATAAATATTGCACCTCCCTACGCAAACATCCCAAAATTGTTGAGTTGTCATATTTCTTCCTGTGGTTTAACATTTCTCAATTTTACTTCGTGGAAGCCTCTGATGCCTTTGGTCATCATTTTGACATCATAACAGAAAAAAAAAAAAAAAAAAACGCCTTCAGTTTGTGATTTAAGTAAGAAGAAGGAAAATAGCTGACAAAGACATTGAGCATATGTACGAACTCGTGGGAAGTTGCTTGTTTCTCCCTGATCAGCCTGACCAGTCAGTGTAGCGAATGATGGTGATGTAACTTGAGAATGGCTGCACATCATTATACTTAATCCTCTCCTTTTGATGTGTCTTTATGGCGAGGCTGTTCTTAGCCTTGATGTGTAACAGGAAGAAGGACGAGAGATGGGCATCTTGCTCCGTCTCGCTGAGTGGCCTTGTGTCAAAGGAACCACTGTAGTCCTCTTGACCTTCAGGATATCTGAAATCCACGTAAAAGCTGAGGTCTACACTAGAGCTCTTTCCATCATTTTTAAGACTGTATGTCAGCTGTACATAGACCAGATAAACACCCGTCTGCTCCACTGTTATCCACATCTTGTTTTCATCCAGGGAGAAATTCTTTTCACACCACTCCTTCACCAGGATCAGATGATCATCTGTTGCAGAGTTGTTACTCACTAGATACCAAACAGAAGACTCATTCATGAGTCAATACATCAGTATTATCACTAAAATTTCACCTTCTATTTAAGCAAGTTAGCCCAAGTAAAAAGGGCTTGTGGGTTATACAGAATATCAGCAAGACTGCAATATTCAGTGTAAATACATGGCTGTGAGTGCAATATAACAAGACATCTTTATAACACTATAGAGGAATGATCTGAGTCACACTCACTCAATAGCTGTCAACCAGGAGAGCTAGCTAATACTGATTTATACATTCCTGTTTAAAGTGTTTCTGGTATATTGTCCTTTCAGTTCAAGTTCCTCTGATTAAAAGAATGCTTCCTGGTTGCTGCTGATATTGCTTTCTCTATTGTACTAACCATTTTAAATAAGGAAGTGGAAATATACATGGTGTACACAGATAAGTGGAGTGGTACAAACAGTGAAATATTTCAGTGTGGTTCTAGAAAATATAGGAACTCTTGAAAGCTTTGAAAATAAATAAGTAAATAAAATGTAAACATCTGGTCATAATGCAATTGAGCAAACAGACTGATTATATTTACTATATATGCAAGTGCCTTTTTTAAATTGATGGACAGGTTGCAGTAATGTGAATAGACAGTAATATATTTTAAATCTTGGTGTATATTAGCTTTACATTCTGACAAACAATTTATATATAAAAAAATTATATATTATATATAAATTTATATATATGAAAAAAATACTAGACAGCTATTCTGGCAGAACATCTTAGATAACTCATACCTCACTATCCTAAAGCCAGGGGAAAAAATGTGCCACAGAAACTCCTGGCTCAGATGATGGTTTGGATTATATTATATAGATAATAATAAACCATTACAATCATACTAACAAATAGAACTTTTGATCAACTGGGCATCAGTAAAACATACAGGCAGGTTTTACACATTTTTTACTGACAGGAAAGAATATCAGCCACCTTTGTTTTTTTGTTAGTATGCTGATGAAATGATAGTGTAAGGTTACTTTCTATAAAACCAAGACTTGCGATTCAAAAGTTAAAACGAATGAAGTCGGCACAAATCGAAAGCAAGCACTATCAAAAACATATGTGCATCTTTGACGTCCCACGTCCTTTCCCCTACAATGAACGGGCTTTTCCATTGGGTGAATTGTATTTGCAACCACGGTGATAAAGGAGAAAAGCTTTTTTTTTTTTTTGACTAACTGTAGCAAGTGGTTAAAATTGCTAAATAATACAGATCAACTGTAAAGCCTGGCACGACTGTAGCTGTATAATTTTTTACTGAATAATAACCAGCTTAGACTTGAAAAAAATGAAAAGTGCTGATGTGCATTTTTCATATAACAAATCCATCGATCAATCTTCCAAGTAACACTAAATCTGGTATAGTTATTGTATAATAACCTCATTTATAACTTTTATGTAAATTACAAATGATTTGGCATGCATTACTCTTTAAAACTGCTATTCAAGGAACAACACAACAATTTTGGAAAATGCTCATTTAAACCTCACCTTTACAGAGACAATGTGCAGTGGAAGATGGATTTTTGAGGATTTCCCACACTGCTGTACCTGTAGGGCAGGGGAAAGAAAAAAAATCTGACATGATGTGACGTATTTACAGGTTAATAGTAACACACTTGCAAAGGAAACCCATGCGTCATGCCAAGCAGCGTGCTAGAAACAACGAAGGAGAGAGTTACGGGAAACAGCTCTACAGCTTACCACAAGCTTGCACGATAAATAAGCAACACACACACACCAGCACCTATTAGCAACACAAATAAACACATACAAACACCTGACTCCTGTCTATAAAGAACCCCAGTCCTTCATTGCAGATGATCAGCTAGTGAAAAATAGCAAGTCTACCATTTTTACTCAATTACACACCAGGAAAGTTTCAGTTGATCTTGAAAGGAAATTCAAATCAAACACAGACCACCAACACACGACCCTAAGATAAAAAGCAGCTTCCTGTAAATGAAGCAGAGCATTTTGCAATAGGAGTCTTAATGTAAATGTCAGTGTGTCTTAGGGGAATAAAAGTGATAAAAATAACTTGCTTATGCACTGTAACCCTTTACTGTCACATAATGTCTGTATGTTTTACAAATTGGATATAAACATACAGTAATTTTCTGTTTGGTTTATTACTAATAGAGCATTATATTTTGGAACATATTGCATTATTTTAAAATGTTATGTTTCTATATCTAGCTAGCACACTTGAACTTCTCTGTGATGATCAGCACAAAGCCTATATTGCAGCCAGTACTGACTTTAAGGGTTTAATGAACAAAAAACAAAAATGACTATTCATGTTAATAAAATATTCTGGTAGTGTGTGAGTTTGTGTGTGGTTTTTAAACCTTTATTAGGCTTCGATTAGCCATTATTGTTACAGTAGCTACCCTGTGAGGAGGGTGCTGCCTGAGACAGAGATTAAAATTTTCGGCTGCAATATTCTAACATTATTTACTATCATAAGAATAAATGGGATTAGATAGGTTAAAAAAGAAATAAATAAATGAAAGTCAGTTGTGTTTGGAAATTTTGATTGTCCTTTCTACTTTCTTTCCCTTGAACTTGGAAAAGCTGAAATGTTATCACTATTGTTTAATCCAAACCAAACAGTTTACTTCGTTCTCATTTATTTACCCTGTAACACAGCTATATCATCTTTTACAGATAAAGGTACTCTGTATAAATTGTATAATCTGCTCTGGAAAATATTTTGCCAATTGGTTTTTGTCTTGTTGTCTCAGCTGAATAATTTGACGAAGATCCAATGCTAATAAAAGGTCACTGTGCATGATTTTAGTTCCATTAAAAATATATATATATATATTTATGTAACGTGTCCATTCTCAATTCATTTGTACAAAATCTTTAAATTGTGAAACATTAACAAGATGATTGCATTGTTAAATATTAACTGTACAGTGTATTGGACTTTTGTTTATTTTTTATTAAGGTTACAGCTGATATTTTAATTTTTATGTTCATATAACTGCTCTTTGTTATAAAATAAATAAATGTAATAAATCTCAGTATGTTGTATCTTTTTCCTATTTGTTCTTCGGTCTACATATAAAACGTACGCATGATATTACAGTAGGATACACTATTTGGTAATAATATAACTATATGGCAGTAGTTCTGTAAATTACACAGAAATGTGGCTGGCCATGACATTGTTTATTTAAAGAGATATTTCTTTTTAGAAAATGATTTATATATGATTATAAGAATAATATAGTAACTGAAGACTTGTTCACTTGGGGTTCGGCTACAGCTCTAAAAAATAGCCCAACCTTAATTTAATCCGATTTTCTATTAATTCTATTATAATTCTATTATTTCTACTTTCTTGCACTATTTACAACTGTCACAGTGCAATCATGTGGAATGGGTAATAATAATGACCTGATATGTTTTTTTCTTAAGTCATATGTAACACTTAAACTTCTAAAATGTTGATCTCAGTAGAACGAAACAACACTGTACAATGATATCAGTATATTAATACAGGATAGGCATCTGTAAAACACAAATCACATTCAACTTCTCAGTCTTTCATTTCAAAGCCAAAGAATGTAAAGCGTTACACTTCACTCCTATGGAAGGGGTGTGGTCACATGTGCAGCACAATGTGTCAGTTACGCTCTTATAGAAGCTTTTCCACCAATCTCATCATATCCATGACATCAAATTAGTTTTTGCAAACTTACTGATTGATGCAAAGTCCCTGAAAAAGCTCCAGGAACTCGTTCTAGAGCTAGATGTATTAGTGCTGGCATTTTACTTTACAACAATTTCAATAGAAAAATCCTGTATTTTATGCTTCTTTTTTGCTTCTTATAAATAAACAAGCTTTCATAAAAAAATAAAAATAAATAATAATAAATAAATAAATAAATATGTTCCAGCTGCTAAATCATCTTCTAATGTTCTTATTATCGGTCTAAAGTGATACAGTTAATAGCTTTCACACTGTATGAACTTACTGCAGCAGAACAAAAAACAAACTGAAAATCATACTGGATTTTTTCACCGAAATAAATAAAAATAATAAACTTGCTTTCTTTTTTTAGTTATTTTTTAAAATGTGGTTATTAGGTATGGTTAAAAGAATGTGCATAGGTGAGGGGATATGAGTCACTGGAAACCTACCGTTAATAACTTGTCCTGAGGGTTTTGTTTCCTAAAAGAATAAAAGAAAGAGAAGTCAATAAATTAATAAAATAAATACTAATAATAATATTATTATTAATAATAATAATGATAATAATAATAATAATAATACTAATGATGATGATGTTGATGATGATCATCATATATATATATATATATAGTGTGTGTGTGTGTGTGTGTGTGTGTGTGTGTGTGTGTGTGTGTGTGTATACATATCTATTCAAGCGCAGAAATTGTTCTCAACTTCAAAGAATTGCACTATTTAGACTCTTTCAAATATTTGCAAAAGAACTAATTTGGAATCGACAGAAGAACAGATGAGACGCTTCAGAGCCCAGACAACACGCCCCCATGCAACTTAGAACCAATTCACAATTCGCTTTCTCATTTTACACAGCAGCTTTTTAGTGCAACTTTCAACAACAATAAATAGAAAAGCTGTTTAAGTAGTTACAAAAAATATTAAAGCAGTTTCAAATCAGTCGATCGCTATGAATAAGGCACATGATACCGATCCAAGTTTGGGGGAAAAAAAAACCAGATCGGGTCTACTTAAGGCACAGCGTTGTGAAACGCGTGTAATCCAAGAGATTAGAGAAAAGAAGACAAGCCCTTACCCGGGACGCAATGATCCAGGTTACACAGGAGACAGTGACAGCTACCATGATCACTGCGGAAATCCAGGTAACGTGCGCTCTGGCCGCGTGCGCCATCCTCTCTCCCCTCCGCAGCACAGACTGGAAGCGCAGCGTGCGTCTACATCTGATCAAATACAAAGTTAAGGGGATCTCCCACGCATCCAATCGGCCTTTCACTCCCCTCCACTCTCCCTCTCTGTGGCTGAGACTTAAGATGTGCGGGGGCGGCAGTTATGACACACAGAACGCACACTACCACACTGGCGCCTCCACTCATACTGGGAAAAGAACCTGCGATCTGAGGTTTCAAGCATGAGCATGAGACATGCGTGCATCCCGCAAAACAAGTGCAGGGTGAGAACAAACTGCAATACCCCAAAAAGTCCATGCCGTGCATTGCATTAGAAGTTCCCAGATTTAAAAAGATGGCACACATTTCTTTGAGAAGCAATTCGTTTATTTATTCATTCATCATTTCAAGGTTTATTTACACGATTGCACACTTGCTGATTCAAAAGCAATGTAGGGTCCCCAATCCACCCATGAGCTACAGATGAGGTGGCAGTGCAACCCACTGCTCTGTGGTCTTATCACACAACATGCAACTATGCATCATTAGTCATTTATTAAATGAAAGCATTGCTGAAGTTTGCAACCACAGACACACACCTGTTGAAGGTTTAAAAGTATTTACAGTATTATCCTACTCTCAGCACTTTATTCCTTTAAAATTGAAAGCACAAAAAAGTTGACATTATTAATATTGTTAGTTTTAAAGTATTGGATTATGGTACTGTATATGTGGAAATATGAGAAATTTCTACTTAATGTACTTACAGAATATGTAGAAAGTTGGGCATAGAAAGTATGCAGAACCTTTCAATATTTTTTCTCCACAAATCTACACAAATAACTTTAACAATTTTTTTGTGAAAATTTTTGCAAAGTTACTTAAAAAATGCCAGCTCATTTATTTACATAAGTATTGTGATCCTTGGCTATGGAACTCTAAATTGAGCTAATGTGCATCCTGTTTTCCTTTATTATCCTGGAATAACTTTAGAACCTTCCTCTAGTCCAACTGTGGACATTTCAATAGACTGGACATGGTCCAGAAATGTAAAACCCAGTTTGTTTAAGCTCCCACTGAGACCTTTTTTTTATCACAATCTAATCAAGAGCATGACGTTTCTCTACTGTCATGAGATAGATACTGAACTTTTAAAGTTGAACCCCAAGTGCTGTCCCTGGCATGTTTGTATTGTAAAAAAAATTTTTTCCAGGAGATCAGCAGTTTCTGAATAACATTAACTGTAAACCCAACTGGCACGAACACCAGTGACATGGTCAGTGTTAATGAGGTCACATTTTCTCACTAATCTGATGTTCACTGTAATTTTTAGCTGAAACTCTTGACCTGTATATCTATAATTTGATGCATTGCACTGCTGCCGCATGATTGTCTTATCGAAACAAGCATATAGCAACAAGCAATTCAATGTGAATTATTGGATTTATTTAAAAGAATCTTTAAAAAAAAATTCCTTTCTGTCACATGATACCAGTCCATGTCATGTTGTATAGCTTATTTACACATCCATATACTTTTCCAGGCACTTGTGTTTCTTCCCCAAACTGTGACCACAAATCTGGAGGCACACAATCGTATATAACGACTTTGTATGTAGTAGCATTTCATTTTCCCTTTATTCAATGCCCCTGTGCACAAATTGAGCTCTATGATGATATCGGTGGCAGTGGGTGGGCAGTGGTGGTTTCTTCTGAGCATGAATTCAAATACCAACATCACCAAGATGCCACTGGTGGCCTTTAGACAAGGTCTCTAACCAGCAATTGCTAAGTGTACTGTATAAATTAGATAATTAAATGTCATCTTAATAAGGGTGTCTGCCTATGCCATTAATATGGTTTACAGGTGTTGGAGTGGAAGATCTTGAGTGGCCTACTTGAGCTCTGACTTTAACTCTATTGAATACCTTTAAAATCAAAAATATTTTGTGGATAAATGTGCCAAATAACCACAACCACAAACCAAAATCCATGAGAATATATAAATAAACAATATAATTATAATAAAATGCCATTTGCTCATGTATTTGTCTCTCAAATTGTGGAGCTTATAATCAGTATTCATTCAAAAATACACTGAAATAAATGTTTGCACTTCTAAAACTGAGCTCCACTAAAGTGGAATCTCATATAGAATGTGACTAAATATTGTACTACAAGCTGGTAGAAAACAAGCTGGTAGACTAAGTCCCCAAAGCAGTTCATGATTGTATATCATGCCAATCTGGCAGTATAATATATAATGTTGTGGTTTGTGATGTGCTGAGAATGAAAAATACAATATGACTTCAAAGTTTTTCTGTGATGAATGTTTTGACTCGTACAGCTTGTAACATTTCTGCATTTTAGAAAGAAACGGGAAACCAAGACCTATTTGCCAGAGGCATGGATTGCTATCTCAATCGACTCAAAAGCCAGCTACGCTGCATACTCTATCTGTAATGTGATCTTTAAAAAAAAGTGAATAACATTATGTAGCAGAACAAACAAATGGAACATGGCAATAATCATCAACCTCGGTGAGAACAAACCGCAGTGCTTCAAGGAAAGGCTAGCTATGACACAGAATCCATCCTGATCAAAAGCAGTTGTGTCATAGCTGTACACAGTAGTGGGCAGACTGCAATCATGACTTCTCAGCCAGCTGGTAGGTATCTGATCTGAAACAACTTTACCTCTCAGGCTAGTTGGCCTTTAAAAATCTGTACATATTTGTTTCACGACCACCTTCTTTGGTTTTTCCACCAACCTTCCAAGACTACAAGGCAATCCCACATTAAATCTCTGATTAGTTGAAGAAAAAAAAAAGTCAGCAGTTGCTTAAGTGTGGGTGTTCAGCTCATGCTTGCACTAGCTTTTGCCATATATGTGTGTGTGTGTGTGTGTGTGTGTGTGTGTGTCTTTGTGTTCAGGCTCTGATCACCTCTCATTTAGCCACAATTCAGTTTGATTTCCTGTCATATTTTTTTTTTAATATGACTCATGTTTATCACTTGAATCTATTTACACAACAAATGTCTTATTTCCAAGATGGGGCTATTTCCCATACCTTCTCAGAAGAAAACTACTACCAAGCAGTTCCAGTCAAATCGGAAGTCACCAAATGATCTCTTTTATCCTTTGTAAGCCCTTGATGATGTCAAACTTTTTACAATTTCCACTTCACTGTTCTGCTGACAAGGTCTACTTCTACGGTCTACTTCCACTCTAAAATATGTAAACAAACATAAAAAATGTTCGAAGGCCATAGAGCCTCCCAAATTAGATCTATTCCATTGGTAAAGATTAATCAAAGAAAATTTACCTGTCTGTCAAAATAATGATGGACCTGAAAAGATTATAACACATGGACTCATTATATAACCGGCACACTATGAATTTGACTCTCATAATATCTACCTATTATTTTAACAATCACTTTTACTCATCTTACTTCCGAAAAACCATCTGTATTTCCTCTCGTCTTACACTGACTGCTCCTTTTACTTTATTTATGCTATATGCTGAATTTAAACCACTACTAACCATTTAAATCTAAGCTAGTCAATAGAAATATACAACATATTTAACTCTTGTATGTATTCCTTTCTAGGACATTATGGAACAACTTTTTACTTCTAACTTTGTTAGTCTCGAACCAAACTCTAAGCACCATACAGTCCCTTTGGAATGTAGAATCCATTCACATATGACATCAAAAATCTTCCTACGTGTCTCAGTAAGCAAAGGGTTTCACAAGAAGCTGAGAGAGAGACAGGAAAGCCTCTGCTCAGTTTCCACTCGGTGCTCTCCATTATCGAAATGGAAAACTAGTACAAACTGGGGCAGGGTATGAAAGATTAATATCAGTGAGTGTCAGCATTCTCATTCTCTGACACACAGTGTGAGGCAGGTAATTAGAGCAAGTTGCATTAAACTTTAACTGTAAAACAACAACAAACAACTCTTAGTCATATAGAGCTGTTCTGGGACACCAACACGCTGCTGAAATGTGGTTGACTCCATGTTATACTAAACCACACTTCAAATGCAAGTGTTTAATTTGACAATTTAAAGGTCACCAGTGGTACAGCAGCGATTTTATAAGGAGAACTCCACCCTGATGCACAGTCAATATGTTTGCAGTCAAATATTCGTAAGGGTGTTCATTTGTTGTTTGGTCTGTTTTTTTTTCTGTACGATTCATGTGACGTTGGTTTTGCATCACTCACACAGTAGTGTATTTACAAAGAGGAAATTAAAATAATATCAAACATTACACATAACAGACCAGTTTGGCTGTTAGCTAGTTTTCTTATCTATGAGAAATTTCGAGTGACAGCTTTGACAACAGGAATGGAAAAGCTGGGGTGTCTGAGCAAGAGGTATAGATAATTAAGTGAGAAATCTGAGCGGATTAAAGCATTGAAGAGTGTAAGAGAGAGAGAGAGAGAGAGAGAGAGAGAGAGAGAGAGAGAGAGAGAGAGACATGCCTCAGCTTGTTCGGATGCTGGGGTCAGAGTGCAGGTAAATGATACAGAGAGAGTTAAGCCTAGCTTAAAAGCACAACAGTGGCAGATTGGTGGTGCTTGGGTTTGAACTGCCAAACTTCTGATCAGAGCCTTAACCACTGAACACATGTTCATTTTTTCCTTACACCGAAATGGGCTGACCACAGTGATATTTGGAAAAAGAGTTTAAGGGGAATCCAAAATATCTGAACTCACATGTCAGGGCTGAGCTTCTTTCTGGGAGTTTACTGTATTCAGTTTAAAAAGAATTCATGCTCTTGCCTGTTCCACTGCACATGATTCATGGAACATACTGCACTGAAGCAACTGATTAATTAGACCCTCCTACAGTGGATAAATGTTACATACAGTGGTGTGAAAAAGATATGGATTTCTTATTTTTTTGCATCTTTTTCACACCATCAAACTAATTTAAATATTAGTAAAAGATAACACAAGTGAACACAACATGCAGTTTTAAATGAAGGCTTTCATTATTGACAGAAAACAAAATCCAAAACTATATAGCCCTGTGTGAAAAAGTGTTTTTCCCCTGTTAAAACTGTAGTTTATCACACCTGAGGTTAATTTCCCTAGCCACACCCAGGCCTGTTTACTGCCACACCTGTTCACAATCCAGAAATCTCTTAAATAGGACCCGCCTGACAAAGTGAAGTAGACCAAAAGAACCTCAAAAGCTAGACATCATGCTGAGATCCAAAGAAATTCAGAAACAAATGAGAAAGAAAGTAATTGAGATCTATCAGTCTAGAAAAGGCTATAAAACAATTTCTAAAGCTTTGGGACTCAAGTGAACCACAGTGAGAGCTATTATTCACAAATGTCAAAACCATAGAACAGTGGAGAACCTACCCAGGAGTGGCCGGCCGACCAAAATTACCCCAAGAGCACAGCGACGACTCATCCAAAAGGTCACAAAATGACTCCACCATAAGAAAGAGACTGGGCAAAAATGGTCTGCATGGCAGAGTTTCAAGACAAAAAGAACATAAGGGCTGCTACCGAGCAAAAAGAACATAAAGGCTTGTCTCAGTTTTGCCAGAAAACATCTTGATGATCCCCAAGACTGTTAGGAAAATACTCTGTGGACTGACAAAAGAAAAGTTTACCTTTTTGGAAGGTGTGTGTCCTATTATATCTGGCATAAAAGTATGGTTGGTGGTGGTAATGTTGGTGGTGGTAGTGTGATGGTCTTTGGCTGTTTTGCTGCTTCATGACCTGGATGACTTGCTGTGTTAAATGGAACCATAAATTCTGCTGTTTACCAAAAAAATCCTGAAGGACAATATCTGGCCATCTGTTCGTCACCTCAAGCTGAAGCGAACTTGGGTTCTGCAGCAGGACTATAATCCAAAACACACCAGCAAGTCCACCTCTGAATGGCTGAAGAACAACAGCAGGGCAAACACTTTTTCCACAACTGTATTAGTTAAAATATGTTTCACATTCATGTAATGTCTGACATTAAATTTCCCTTAGGTCATTCTTTATTTCATAAGCAATTAATGAATAAGAAATCTTTACATAAGAAAGTGAACAAGCATTCTCCTTCATTACACCTCAATGAGGATCATTTGTTGAATGTAAAACTTGGCAAGCTAGATTAGTTCTGAGCACGGTAAAGAAAAGCTCCTTTGTAGGTGTTACAACATAAGCAATAACAGAATCCAACTTGTCTTGTAGATGTTACTTAAATTTTATTATAAACCACAAACTATTAAACAATACTTGCGATACTTGTGTTGTATTGAGAAGATCGATTCTCACACTAAAATATCTATATATCTCTATATATAACTATATATCTATATCTATATCTTCTTCTTCTTTCGGCTTCTCCTATTAGGGGTCACCACAGTGGATCATCCGTCTCCACAACCCTCTGCCCTCTCTGTCGCTGTCACACCAACGACCTGCATGTCTTCCTTCACCACATCTATGAACCTCCTCCTTGGCCTTCATCTTTTCCTTCTTCCTGGTAGCACCATCCTCAGCATTCTCCTACCGATATAACCCATGTCCCTCCTCTGCACATGTCCAAACCATCTCAATCTTGCCTCCCTTACCTTGTCTCCAAAACGTCCTACATGCGCTGTCCCTCTAATAAACTCATTTCTAATTCTGTCCATCCTCGTCACTCCAAACGAAAACCTTAACATCTTCAACTCTGCTACCTCCAGCTCCACCTCCTGTCTTTTACTCAATGCCACTGTCTCTAATTCATACAACATCGCAGGTCTCACCACAGTCCTATAAACATTCCCTTTCACTCTTGCAGATACTCTTCTATCACAAATCACTCCTGTCACTCTTCTCCACCCACTCCACCCTGCCTGCACTCTTTTCTTTACTTCTCTAACACACTCTCCATTACTTTGCACTGTTGACCCCAGGTACCTGAACTCCTCCACCTTCTCCACCTCTTCTCTCTGCAACCGCACCATTCCACTGCCCTCCCTCTCATTCACACACATGTATTAAACATTCCTAAGCTGAAAACATGATTTTTACAAAGAGCTTACAACCTTCCTCTTTCCATAAATATTGCAAAAATGTATTGTAACAAATACTTAATCACACTAATGACTGTACATTACGATTAGTTAAATTGGATTTAGAGAAAGCGTATGACAGAGTGCCTTCTTTCTCATTCACACACATGTATTCTGTCTTACTCCTACTGATTTTCATTTCCCTTCTCTCCAGCATGTACCTCCACCTCTCCAGGCTCTTCTCTACCTGCTCCTTACTCTCACCACAAATCTCTCTGCACCCTGTCATACGCTTTCTCTAAATCCACAAACACACAATGCAAATCCTTCTCTATACTTCTCCATCTGTGGTGCTCCTCCTCGGCATGAAACCATACTGTTGCTCACAGATGGTCATCTCTTCTCTCAGCCTGGCTTCCACTACTCTTTCCAATTACTTCATGGTGTGACTGATCATTTTATTCACCTGTAGTTACTGCAGGTCTGCACATCTCCCTTATTCTTAAAGACCGGTACCAGCACACTCCTTCTCCATTCCTCAGGCATCCACTACCATGTCTCTTTGTCTTCCTTTCTATTTCCAGATGTCACACCAAGTACCTTTCTATCTGTCTCTCTTTTCAGTTCTGCAGTATTTGCCCAATCATCCAACACCTCTTCACCACCACCGAGCCCCTGTCTGACCTCTTCCCTGGACCTCACACTACAGTCTTCCTCCTTCAGTTTTCACCATCTAATTTTTCTTTCAGTCCTCCTCTTCTTCTTTACCTCCAAAACCATCATACAGACCACCATCCGATGCTGTCTAGCTACACTGTCCCCCGCCAAAACCTTACAGTCTCCAATCTCCCCCGCCAAAACCTTACAGTCTCCAATCTCCTTCAGGTTGCATCTCCAACATAGAACATAGTCCACCTGTGTGCACCTTCCTCCACTCTAATAAGTCACCCTATGCTCCTCCTCCTTCTTAAAATAAGTGTTCCTCTCCTTAAAGCCATACCTACCCATCACTTCCTCATCACCTCTGTTCCCTTCACCTACATGCCCATTAAAATCTGCCCCAATCACCAATCATTCATTCCTAGGTACACCATTTAATTCACTCCAGAATTTTTTCTTCTCCTCCATCTCACAGCCGACTTGTGGAGCATAAGCATTTATCATCACCCCTTTAACTTCCAGCTTCACGTTCATCACCCTATCAGAAACTCTCTTCACCTCCACTACACTCTTACTATATTCTTCCTTCAAAATCACCCCTACACCATTTCTTTTTCTATCCACACTATAGTAGACAGGTTTAAACCCCCCTTTCCACATGGTCTCCTGAACACACAACATATCTACCTTTCTCCTCTCCATCATATCAGCTACCTCTCTCCCTTTACCAGTCATAGTACCAACATTTAAAGTGCCCACCTGAACCTCCACTCTCCTACACTTCTGCTTTTCCTGCCGTCTCTGTAGACGTCTTCCTCCTCTCCTTCTCCTCCTTCGGCCAACAGTAGCCCAAATTCCACCGGTACCATGTAGGCTAACGATACCTGTGGCGGTCGTTGGTAACCCGGGCCTCGACTGATCCGATATGAAATTCTTATTCGTGACCCGCATATTCGATTTGGCACATGTTTTTACGCTGGATGCCCTTCCTAACGCAACCTTTCCCATTTATCCGGGCTTGGGACTAAGCATGCACTGGCTTGTGCAACCATAATGGCTGGGTTACATTATATATATATATATATATATATATATATATATATATATATATATATATATATATACACACACACACACACACACACAATTTGATTTACAATTATTTTATACACTGAGCAGTTTATGCTCAGTAAGGGCCCAGAATGACAGCTTGGTAGTGCTGGGATTTAAACTTATCGCCTCATTACTCATGACCTTCCAATCCAAAGTCCAATGTCCACTTCTATTAACAAAACACAGAATGTATGTAAGAATACATTTCTTGAACCTAGTAGTAGTAACAATGAAATCTTCTTACATTTCTGTGACTTGTGTGAGGTCTTCACTCTTCTCATGATATATTACACTCAGGTCTCTGCAAGTACCAGTTTTTTGTCCCACGATTGATTTTGTGATTTTGTCTTAGTTTTGTCGTCACCGGGCCAATGGCCTATTTTCTGTGTATGATTATAAATCCTAACTTGGATTTGATTTGGTCTGCTAGTTTTTAAAAATTAAACATTCATATAGAGCACTTGTATTTGTTTATCTCCAGTATGAAATAACAGGATTGCTGCACTGGGTGTGACTGATAAAAAAAAAAATTTTTTTAAAGCAGTAGAGTTGATAATTGATTAATGATTACCCTACCTGCACCCTGATTACACTGTGAAGTGTCTTTAAGTAAATACTTAACAATCCTTATTTCTCTCTCTGTCGAGTTAAACATGCTCCCGGGACCATTGTTCCTGTGCCTTTCTTCTCTTTGGATCTGCTCAAATTCATCCTGACACCCTGCCTTTAGATGGAGTTCTCTTAAATTGGAGACCACTCTGTACAGCTGAGGATGGTTCCACATCCACAGCCTAAAGAGCCATGAAGTTACTGAGCAACTCAAGATGGATGGATTAGGACTATAATTAGTATAAACAATCTGGTACAATGGCTCAGGACCGCAGTTTGCACGAATAGTTCTGGAGGACCCATCATTAAAAACAGTACAAACTAGAATTATAATGAATGGACATTTGGTGCGACCCAGAGGATAATGGGTTCCCTTTTGGGTCTGGTTTCTCTCAGGGTTTCTTCCTCATACAATCTCAGTTTTTTTTTTCTTTTCACAGTTACTACTGGCTCGCTCATTTGGGATAAACTTAAAATTTAAACAAATTTATAGCCACTGAACTTATACATTCTGACCTTTTAAACTCTTTATCTCTGTAAAGCTGCTCTGAGACACTGCTCATTGTTAAACGTGCAATACAAATAAAAATGAATTGAATGAGTTAAATTATTTAAAGAAAAAGAAGAAAAAAACCTAGGAATGCAGAAATATTTTGTGAGAGTTTAAATATGGTTTGTGTGCTTTTATTTTGTTAAAAGTTTGAGTAATATATATTTTTTTTATCCAGTGTATTGCACTCTATTTAATATTAATAACTGTGGCTTTCAAAATACCGGCATTGCTGTCGGTTTCAGTGATACTGGTAATTGGTATCAAATTGAAAAGAAAATAAGTGGTTTCAAACATCACATAAGAAACAAATGCATGACTTAAGGAGACTAGAAACAAGTTATTAGGGTTGCACAAGCCAGTGCACTCTTAGTGCCGGTCCCAAGCCCGGATAAGGAGAGTGAGGACTGAAAGAAGAATAAGATGGTGGAAACTGAAAGAGGAAGACTGTAGCATGAGGTTCAGGGAAGAGGTCATACAGGGGCTCGGTGGTGGTGAGGGGGTGCTGGATGATTGGGCAACTACTGCAGAAATGATAAGGGAGACAGATAAATATGTACTTGGTGTGACATCTGGAAATAGAAAGGAAGACAAAGAGACGAGGTGGTGGAATGAGGAAGTGCAGGAGAGCATAAGGGGAAAGAAGTTGGCAAAACAGAATTGGGATCAACAGAGAGATGAGAAAAGTAGGCAGAAGTACAAGGAGATGCGGCAGCAGGTGAAGAGGGATGTGGCAAAAGCCAGGGAGAAGGGATATAAGGAGCTGTATGAGAAGTTGGACACTAAGGAAGGAGAAAAGGATGTGCTGCAAGTTAGAGCAATAAAGGATGGAGATGGAAATGTGTTGACTAGTGAGGAAATTGTGTTGAGAAGATGGAGGGAGTATTTTAAACAGCTGATTAGTGAGGAAAATGAGAGAAAGAAAAAGTTGGATGGTGTGGAGAAGGTGAAGCAGGAAGTGGATAGGATTAGTAAGGGGGGAGTGAGAGCAAGGATTATGAGGATGAAGAGTGGAAAGTCGGTAGGACCAGATGACATACCGGGAGAAGCATTGAGATGTTTAGGAGAGATGGCAGTTGAGTTTATACCAGGTTGTTCAACATTTTTGGAAAGTGTGAGGATGCCTGATAAATGGAGAAGGAGTGTGCTGGTACCAATCTTTAAGAATAAGGGAGATGTGCAGACCTGCAGTAACTACAGGGAAATAAAGTTGATCAGTCACACCATTAAGTAATTTGAAAGAGTAGTGGAAGCCAGGCTGAGAGAAGAGGTGACCATCTGTGTGACAGCAGTAAAGTGTGCAGTAGGAACGACAGACTGGTCGTCTTTAAGGTGGAGGTTGGACTGCATCAAGGATCGGTGCTGAGCACTTTCCTGTTTGCAGTGGTGATGGACAGATTGACGGATGAGGTCAGACAGGAGTCTCCGTTGACTATGATATTTGCAGATAATTTTGGGATTTGTGGTGAGAGTAAGGAGCAGGTAGAGAAGAGCCTGGAGAGGTGGAGGTACGTGCTGGAGAGAAGAGGAATGAAAGTCAGTAGGAGTAAGACAGAGAGTGTGAATGAGAAGGAAGGAACTCTTCTCTTGGCACTCTGTCATACGCTTTCTCTAAATCCAATTTATTAGTGTGATTAAGTATTTGTTACAGTACATTTTTGCAATATTTATGGAAAGAGGAAGGTTGTAAGCGCTTTGTAAAAATCATGTTTTCAGCTTAGGAATGTTTAATGACAAAGGAATGTAAGCTTTCCAATGTATTATAATTATTTTTTTAAGACAGAGAACGAGGTGAGGAATGCTTACTCAAGCAAAAGAACAGGAACTGACTTGCATTTTAGTCGTTGTGCAATTTTATATAAAATTATAAATGCCAGACTTGCATCACTCCATGCTGTTTTAACAAAATAATGCAGTTGCTGCCTACACCAGCAATGACTAAAGCTTATCTATTCCATGATGAAACATGACTGAAGAGCACATTTCTACTTGAAAACACCATCTTTGGCTTGCAAGTCCTTGGTGTCACATACTAGTATTGTAGTGCTTTGTTATAGTGCATTAACGTTTATCACAGCACACAATTAATATGTTAATACACCAAGTTATTAGCAGATGTGTGGTATTATGTGTTGGAATGATATGAAAGGTCTGGAATATATAATAAACCAATACATGTATGAAAATGATGTCTCGTGCTTCCTGTACCACTATTTTAGAATTTGTACGTTCGTTCGGTATATTCCCTCAGTTAGTTGACCTTATTTTTTGGGCACAAAATGAACCTGACAAACTGAAGCAACCCCAGTTCATAACATTGGTGCCACATGCTTTGTACTTTACCATAGCCACTTGAATGATGGATGAATCACTTTATCTGTCTGTCTTCTTAAACTGATGTGTGTGCCTAAAAGCCTGTGCTGACCAACTGGCCCCCATCTTTAAATCTTTAACAGATCACTGCCTCTGTGTAGTTCCCTGCTACTTCAAACACTCCATGATCATTCAAAAAACCCCAAATCACTGGTTTTAATGATTACAGACCTGTTGCTCTCATGTCTGTTTAATGAAATTATTTGAAAGACTGGACCTGGCCTACCTAAAGGACATCACTGGACCTTTGCTGGACTGCTTTCAGTTCGCCTGAAGAGTAAACAGGTCTGCGGATGATGCAGTCAACATGGGACTGCATTATATACTGCAACATCTTGATAGACCTGGGACCTATGCAAGGATCTTGTTCAGTTCGGCCTTTAATACCATCATTCCTAACCTTCTCTCAGCCAAACTGACCCAGCGCTCAGTGCCCACCTTAATCTGTCTATGGATCACCAGATCACCAGTAAGGCTGGGCAAACTCACATCCAGGTCTCTCACTATCAGCACTGATGCTCCCCAGGGTTGCGTTCTCTCCCCACAGGAAATGTCTTCCGACATGGTTGTTTAAAACAAATGAGAAGCTGCTCACTGCATCATTTAGGGGTGAATAAATTGGAAGTACATAATGTAGCATATAATGACCACCTGCCTAGTATTGTGTTGGTCCCCCATTTGCTGCCAAAACTGTCCTGAACCCTTCAAACATTAACAGCATTAACTTCTTTAGCAATTTAAGCTACAGTAGCTCATCTGTTGGATCGGCATCAATAAGTCTTGGCCGCCTATTACCCTGCTGCTGGTTCACCACTGTTCCTTCCTTGAAGCACTGCAGACCAGGAACGACCCACAAAAGCTGCAGTTTTGGAGATGCTCTGCCCCAGTCATCTAGACATCACAATTTGGCCCTTGTGAAATTTGCTCAAATCCTTATGCTCGCCCATTTTTCCTGCTTCTAGCACAACATTTTCACTTGCTGCCTAATATATCCCACCCACTAACAGATGCCACGATAAAGAGATAAACGGTGTTGTTCACTTCCCTGGTCATAATGTTATGCCTGATCAGTATACTTATTGATTAAGCTTTTTCATGTTGTAGATAAAGAACAGGATGAAAAATAATACCTTAATAGAAAATAAAGCCCAAATATGCTTAAAAATCAAAACATTATCACACAACAAGGAGACCCTCATGATAAGATACTGTATATAATTAATTGCAAAGCCATTTGGTGGCTATAAATGTCATACAAAACATCCAGTTTTACTTTGGTATTGTAAAATGGCGAAAAAACTGAGTAATTAATTACTTGAGTAATTTGAGGGTTACTCATTCATTTAATCAAACACAATCATCTGATGGAGAAACTATACGATGTAATGCGACAAGACAGCCTAATTGTCCACATATAACAGTGGATGCTCATCAGCAAACTTTACACAAGCACAAGGTCAAAATGGGATATAGAGTGTCATATCATTTTTTTTATTTTAAGCAGCTTTTAAACAGTTTGTGATCTGTTTAGTCACCTTTTTTTTCTTCTTTACATTTCCTGTGTATTGATCGCAATTATGGCTTAATGTAATTTTTCAAAGATGTGAAGACAAGGTGACATTTGGGTTTAACCTGCCAAACATGACTCAACCTGATGAGTACAAAGAGTACAAAAAAAAGGTCACAATCAGAGGCACACAGGAGGCAAACAGCATCTGTCCCACTGAAAACAAACAGTGGGTGATGATGTATAATGTACTGTTGTGTGGAGATACAGCAGGTGTTGTACTATGATTCATACACTACTTTCAGGTAACTCCAGTCACCTACAGTTTCATTTGCAAGCGGAGGGAAGTTTTCTACTGAACTAAGTAACGATAGCTGCATCTTTTCCACTTGAGTTGTTTTTTTTTGTGTGTGTGTGCAAACCAAAAAAGCGACTCTCACAATGCACATTCATTTATTACTTCCTAATCCACTCACAATTACAGTGGAGATATAAAGAGCTATGGAATTTATACTGGTCTAAAAATGAACTCGAGCCTTCAAACATTTCCAAGTGTGATCGGAATTGTTTTAAAGCAAGAACGTGAATGCTAGAGGTTCAAGAGGCCTCCAAACATGTCCAGTACTAGAGTAGAAAACATCGAGCTGAGCCAACTGACCATTACAACACTGAACAACAGTATGTCATGGGATTCCAGGGGATGACACAATCATCTCTTTCTCGTGACAGTTTGAATTCGAAAGTACAGAACAATATAGCTTTTAAACTATTTATAGATTTTTTTTAGGGGTTGTTTTTGCAGTTTTGCATTTTACAGCAGACCGACACTCACAACTTTCCGTCATTCTTTTGTACATAAGTATTATTTGATATTGCTGATATGATATCTGCCTCATAGCTTTCTACACTCTCGCTTGCGAATGATGATACGACATTGTGGCTTTCTGTTGCACACCACAGTACCTATATCGCAACACGCGCAAGAATCATGTCATCAACCGGTAGTTGCGAAATGGCTCTGATTTAACGTTAAAGTTAAACTAAATGTTTTCTATAAGGGAAAGATCTGGACTGCAGGCTGGCCATTTCAGTACCTGGATCCTGCTTCTATGCAGCCATGATGTTGTAATTGATGCAGTATGTAGTCTGGCATTGTCATGTTGAAAAATACAAGGTCTTTGATGAAAGACACAGCGTCTGGATGGGAGCATATGTTGTTCTAGAACTTGAATATACCTTTCAGCATTGATGGTGCCTTTCCAGATGTGTAAGCTGCCCATGCCACATGCACTCATGCAACCCCATACCATTAGAGATGCAGGCTTCTGAAGTGAGCACTGATAACAACTTGGGTTGTCCTTATCCTCTTTACTCAGGATGACATGGCGTCGCAGTTTTCTAAAAAGAACTTCACATTTTGATTCGTCTGACCACAGAACAGTTTTCCACTTTGCCACAGTCCATTTTAAATGAGACATGGCCCAGAGAAAACGCCTGTGCTTCTGGATCATGTTTAGATATGGCTTCTTTTTTGACCTATAGAGTTTTAGCTGGCAACGGCTAATGGCACGGTGGATTGTGTTCACCAACAATGTTTTCTGGAAGTTTTCCTGAGCCCATGTTGTGATTTCCATTACAGTAGCATTCCTGTATGTGATGCAGTGTCCTCTATGGGCCCAAAGATCACAGGCATCCAGTATGGTTTTCCGGCCTTGACCCTTACGCACAGAGATTGTTCCAGATTCTCTGAATCTTTGGATGATATCATGTACTGTAGATGATGAGAACTTCAAACTCTTTGCACTTTTTCTTTGAGAAACCCCTTTCTGATATTGCTCTACTATTTATCGCCACAGCATTGGGGGAATTGGTGATCCTCTGCCCATCTTAACCTCTGAGAGACACTGCCATTTTGAGAGGCTCTTTTTATATCCAATCATGTTGCCAATTGACCTAATAAATTGCAAATTGGTTCTCCAGCTGTTCCTTATATGTACATTTAACTTTTTTGGCCTCTTATTGCTACCTGTCCCAACTTTTTTGGAATGTGTAGCTCTCATGAAATTCAAAATGAGCCAATATTTTGGCATGACATAAAATATAGGTTTATGAGATTTGTAAATTATTGCATTCCTTTTTTATTTACAATTTGTACAGTGTCCCAACTTTTTGGGAATTGGGTTTGTACTATATACAGGCTATGTTAAGGGTGGCTAATTTGGCAGGATTCAGGCATCACCATACTCATCACTTCTAGCTTGTAGTTTAAAAAAAAGAAAAGAAGAGAAGACAAAAGACAAAGACAAAAAAGCTTATTTGTACACAGAATGAACCTCCTTTTCCTCAGCGTGGTTTGTATGTGTTGCTCAGAAGGCAGCGTTCTGTGCGAACATTTGATTCAGACGTAGAAAGGCATGTGCTTCCTATGAGACATAAATCCAGTCAACTGTACCTTTTTAAACTACTTTATCCTAAGTACTGTATATCCCACTGTATATCTCACTCTCTGGCCTTTTGTTTTTACATACAAGTGCTTATAACTGGCATCACTGTGATTGACAGCGTAAAGAGAACACTGATAACATTGCTCCCTTTGACTTCTGATTGTTGCAGCTGATTTCAGAATTTGGTATTCATGCTTGCCCAGACCAGCTTACAATAAGAGTCTTGTTCAATGGCACCAATGGTTTGGTGTTGCTGATATTTGAACTCATGACCTTTTGATCCGAGTTCTAATTTCTGATCTACTGGCATTCACCACTGTTCCTTTCTTGGTGCACTTTTAATAGATACTGACCACTGCAGACCAGGAACATCCCACAAGAGCTGCAGTTTTAGAGACGCTCTGATCCGGTCGTCTAACATCACAATTTGGCCTTTGTGGAACTCGCTCACATCGTTACGCTCACACATTTTTCCTACTTCTAACAAAATCTTCACGTGCTGCCTAATAGATCCCACCCACTAACGAAGAAAAGATAATCACCAGTCAGTGGTTATAATGTTATGCCTGATCGATGAATATATGTATATACATCTATATAATACCAGTGGGTACCATTTGATTCCTTCTGAAATAATATCTGTACATATGTATATAAAGACAAACCAAAATACATTTTATACATTAATAAAATGTCTAGCCTTTGTTCCCTGGTGGTCTAGTGGTTAGGCTGCGGCGCTCTCACCGCTGCGGCCCGGGTTCGATCCCCGTTCAGGGAACCAACCCCAGCCCCTCTTAGTGCCGGTCCCAAGCCCGGATAAATGGGAAGGGTTGCGTTAGGAAGGGCATTCAGCGTAAAAACGTGCCAAATCAAACATGCAGAGGATCCGCTGTGGCGACCCCTAATGGGAGAAGCCGAAAGAAAGTTTAATTAAATGTCTAGCCTTTGTGCATGTTTCCAGTAAGATAAATGTATTTTTTAACAACATTCTACATCCTATTTGGAAGCTGCAGGATATCAAATTTCCTGACAATCAAGAGAAAAAGTAATTTGTGCCATTTTTGCTGTTCTTTTTTTTTTCAATTCTTTTAATAATATTGTGATATTAATTTACAAGCTTATTTTGAACATACAACTTTTTAGTCAAGTCCTGATTTGACCACATTGCCATTAGTATGGCTCCTACTATTGCTGAATGTTCAGCATGAGATATCGTTGCCTGTCGTATGTTAACACATTTTCTGAATGGTTAAATACCAAAAAGAAAATGCCGCCTCGGTTTATTCACAGCTGCATGTGTGACTGCGTGCATGGTAAAAGTGATAACCACTGTCAATTTGGTCAAAAGGTTTTTTTATTGAAATCATTCACAGAGTTAGTTGTGTGGTCTGCACTTTAACAAAAAAAAAGCTTAAGACCAGATAAAGTTAGCCATTCTTTTTCCGGTCAGGGTGAGATGGACTGTAATCTACTGTGTTTCTGGTTTCTGTGTGTATATATGGTATCTCCCCACATCGTACCTATACAATACAATAGCAGCATTTTTATTTACAACATAATTTCTCTGTACAACAAATATTTACAGAATAACCAGACCTCAGGTATGGGGGAGAACCTGATTGAGAAATGGGAGCTTTTGAATGTAGCAGAAGATGCAAGATGGAACCTGGTGTCATGTATTGACGTACTCAGTGCTTCAGTTAAAAGCTGCCTAAACAAAATAATTTACTTGTGCTCTGATGAAAATGAACTAGTATTATTTTTGGAAAAAAACCCACACATATCCTTTGCCTACTTTTTTTAATAGCTCTGGCTCAAGTTATTTCCTCATACACTGTTATTATTTTAGCAACCGTTTTTGGCATTCTTCCCGTCAGCTACTCTCTACTAACACGTCTCCACTCACTTGTTCGATCAGGCAGGAGCAGGAACAATTGCAGAGTTGTTTTAGCCAAACAAGCCTGACTTTTCTTGGCCAGACAATCTGACTCATGACATAACACTTTTTCCATGCAAGTGCTTCCACCTTTATGCCTTGAAACTTAGTTCACTCTAGACATTCAGTGATAACTGTAGGAAACTGAGGTGTCTCACATAAAAAAAAAAAAAAAAACCCGTCAAGCTAAACCTCACTTACTGCAAGACGATGTGTCTGACTGATATAAACGTACAGTGCAACTGAGAAGCTAATTATCTGTAAAAAATAGTCATAATAATAATACAAAAGAAAAATCTCACTGGCCTGGCAAAGAGGTTCACTCTGGAGAAGTTTAAAAACAAAACACCACTATGATTTGCTGGTATCGCCACAGAGAAACAGTTGCTGTTCTTTCTCTATTAGGACTATAAGTAGTGCATCATCTAAAACATTAAGAGGTGGCATGTGCAGGAGAGCGTTCAGCGATTGATTAAATACTGCCCTCTATAGGCACACCTGTAGAATTGCAGTGATGGGAGTAATCCTATATGAATACGATTAGACTAAAACCAGCTTGTGTACAGTATATCCTTAAATACTCAACTCTCTTTTCAGAAATAAAAAGCAAAAATTCGTCATAGAAACTGCCTTATTGTGATTTGTTGTTATTATTTGTAAAAGTCATGTAATGGAAGTAATGTAGACATGCCCCTACTTCATAACCGCATGTGTTTCTGCTGCATCCCACGATGCAGTGCATCAGCTTGAATGCCACTGCAGTATGGAGGAAAACAGACGCCTGAGTACCATCATCAGTGTTAACACATGGCTTTTGTACCTGCAACCACATGGCGCAACACTCAACATCGCCTCTTTCTATGTGCAATTCTTTCATGTATCTCCCTTTTCTGTAGGTCTATGTTTGTGTGTGTGTGTGTGTGTGTGTGTGTGTGTGTGTGTGTGTGTAAAGCATTAGTGCATGTCCGGTCCCACAACGCCTTGGTTAAAGTTAAATAAAAAAGTTCAGAGTGCCGGGTGCCACACTGACACCCCGTAAAACCTGGCTGAGCTGTCGAGACTGTCCGATGGAGGTGGTCTCGCTTTCCATATCCTCCGTTTGTGCATTTCTTCACATCTATGTGCGTCTACGTTTCCTGTAAAACCAGAAGCATCAAAGCATGTCCTTTTTTCCTCCCTCAACCATAAGCTGAATGTTAAACAAATTAAACACTTTATGGCAGTGCAATCCAGACTTAACTCAAATTCACAACCCTAATTAGAAAATGCTAATTCCTGCCATGTAATTCATTTCCTGTGTGGGTGTTCATGGTTTTTTTTATGCAAAAAGCCAAATGTCATAACAGTTTCAGTTTTGTTAAAACATGAGGTCGTCAAATTAGCAATTTTGCTTCCTCTTCACAATCGTGCAGAAGATTTTGATTAAATGCTAAAATAATTGATGCACCTTCACAAAAAGAAATACAATTCCATATACAGGACTGAATCACCATTTTCTAATTAGCGTCTCAAATTGCTTAGTCGATATTATGCTACCATAATTCACTGAAGGTCATGTCACGGCATGTATAAACTCCCAGGGCTGTTGAGGGTAAGCTGCCCGTTGGAGGCTGCCTCGCATGCCTCATCGTCCAACAGACCAGAGGCGTCTGCGTTGGTCAGACTGTCATGGTAGCTGCTGAAGCTGATGTTGTCCTCCTTTAGCTCGATTGTCCAGAACGGTGCGTTGATCTTGCGGTTCTGGTACTGCCGGTAGGTGTAAATGCCGCCAGCTGTTCCCAGCAGTGCCACTATCAATGTGATGATCACAGCCAGAATGATTAGTCTGATCTGATGCCACGAGCTCACTAGCTCGGAGTTAGATGTGCTGTTGGTAGAAGCGCTCGTTAGACCGGACAGGAGCGCCGTAGATGATGTGGGAAACTGATCGGTTACATTAGGGCTGGTGGTCATAGTGGAAGAGTACAGAGGTGTAGTGGGTACTGAGGAGAGAAAGAAAAAAGAGAGAGCACACGTAAACTGGTAGAACAAATTTTGAGGTATAAGGTATAAGGATATAATATGCAATCAATCACTTTGAAAGCTTATTATTTAACACATTATAGCTATAAAAAAAGGAAGAAAAACAGAAAGGAAAACAACTGGTGAATATATTAAGTGTTTTGATCTATGAAAAGCATATAAACACAAAAACCATGATTTTGAACGCACTCTGTTTTCCAATAATGCATTCCTACGTTCTGGCACACATCCTCATAACCACAAATCATATAACGTTAGGCAGGGGGCTAATAAACTGCTGCACTCTGATAAATTCTTCCAGTGCTTATTAAAACAGAAATATCAGATAAATCAAAATGACCACCAGTAAGTCTACTCAATGACTACTACTAAAGTAGGGCTGTCAAAATTGACTGATCAAAAATGCGCAATTGCTTTTTTTTTTTTTTTAGACGCCACAGATTTGATTAACGTGCGATTCATTTAATTCATTAAAATCCGCTTTGATGCACACGTCCGGCAATTAAAACCGTCCGTGTGGAAACATAGCAAAAGTTCCGTTTGGTGTCCTGATGAATAAGGTAATTTAAAACACCATAATTACTTTAAAACCTTTACAAGAATATTTTGTCTTCATGCTTTATGTTTAGTTTGGTTTCACTAATAATACACACATTTGCATAAAGCATTCATACTTTTCCATGCCCACGTTGATTAGAGTATTAATACCTTGAAGAGTATTAATTGAAGGTCCATCAAGAACAGATAAAATTGTGCGATGAAGTTGCGATTAACTTATGACAAATCGGCAATAAATATTTTAATTAATTGACAGCTCTATACTAAAGTCTTCACAGCTAGCAACTGTGCTATTATATCATTTGTCTATTCCTGGGTAAATTGTAATAGAATAATGAAGCTGTTGAGAAGCAGAAACAGTGATGCTACTATTGACCCCACCGCGAGTTTAATAACTGTTAATGCAGTTTTAAAATGCAAAGACTCGCAGATCAAAATTTTAATGTCAATATATTACGTTTAAAAAAGTTTTCATTATAGCCATAAAAGAAAAAGCATGGCATGTACTGTATAAAAACCTTTTTGTGATACTAAACACTATTACTTACTCTAGACCGCTATTTCGCTTTTGTTTTTGATTAACTGGACTTAGCATTTTAATCACCATGCGCTACTTTGAAAGATTTTTGTTTGTTTTCTGACTCAATGGGGAATCACTTTGCATAAAAGCACATAACAAATAAACAAAAGTACTTGGCAAATTAGAATAGAACTTATAAACGACAAGTTCTCAGTGTTTTTTTTACTCATATTAAGCCATCTAGTTCATGCTAAAAAAATACATTTATCGTCGTTTGCTTAGTTGATAAGGAATAGATAGCAGACTGGTATGTAGTTGCTTTAAATCCCTAACACAGAGTTGTCCAAACTAGGGCATATGGGCCAAAGTTGGCCCTGGTGACTATTCAAGGGGGGAATCCATTTGAAATGGATTAAAAATAAGGACCAGCTTCATGTCTCTCACTGGATGTCACTGAACAGCTGTATTAGTCACTGAACTCTATTGTACAATAAATTGGATTACTCATTGTACTACAGGTTTTACTGCACTAATAATAATAATACATTGTATTTACAAATGCCTTTCAAAACACTCACAAAAACTGTACAATTGAATGAGAATCACAAAAATCAAGACAAGCAACAAACAACTGTTTAACTGTTAACATTTTCAGCAAAGGATATTCTCAACAATTAAGTTTTAAGACATGATTTAAAAGTGGTCACTTTCTTGTATAGACTGCGGAAGAGAATTTCAAAGATGAGGAGCAGCCTGGCTAAACACCCTAGACCCAATAATGACAGTGAACAGAAGATACAACAAGGGAAACAGATAAAGAAAATGAACTACTTCTTAAAACTAGAACTTTAAACAAAAAATCTTCATTAGATAAGCAGATTACGGAGTTTCTATTAACCGATTTTTTATTTTGGTTTGCGGCCCATAGTTTGCGAAGATAGTTAGAGAAAGAAAGTTTGGGCACCTCTGCCCTAAAGGCTTACTGATGGCTGTGCAGTTCTTGACAAGAGCGTCTCCAGTGAAACCAGGGGCGCAGTACTGGCAGTGAGATCCAGTGGTGTTGAAGCTGCAGTTCAGGCAGTGTCCGGTCTCTGGGTTGCAGGTGCGGGGTGCGCTGCTTGGCTCTGCGTTCCCATTGCAGTCGCATGGCACACAGATACTGTCTGCGTTGTAGAAGCCAACTCGACACAGCTCGCAGTTGGGGCCCTCGTACTCAGGGTTGCACTGGTCGCACACCGGCTTCCCAAATGCGTCTGTAAGAACGCGAAAAAAGCGTAAAAGCTAACAATTTCAACTCGGTTCTTCTAAACCAAACCAAACAAATATAAAATATAATGGTTCATTTTAGTTTTTTCTATGCCAATCATTCGATGTGAAACTTACGATAAAATAGTGCAATAAGATCATATTCATTTAAATAAATTCTAATAAATAGTTATTTGAGTGGAACGGAGAGAGAGAAAGAAAGAGAGAGAGAGAGAGACAGAGACTGTAAGTTTATGAATTACCGGCGTCTTTACCTCGTCAGTGCTTTCACTCTGCATTAAACTGTTACTGTTTGCTACTATGGCTACATTTGTTTGTTATGCATTGTCTGTTAAACCGACTGAACCTACCAGTACATTCAAAAGGTATGAAAGCACACATTCCAGCCAATCAGAATGAAGTATTCAGACAGGCCATGGCTTAATGTTTGTTACACGTTAATCTAAAGCAGAAAAATAATGAGTCATTCCATAATAATACTTTATTCTTTAACATATTAAAAATATCCCACCACATCACCAAGAAAAAACATTTTATTTTTGATAGGATGAGCAGGTTTTTTTTTCCAGCTGGGGTCAATTTGAAATGTTTCAGTACTCAAACTGGTTTAAAAAGTCCAGTGTTTACCCAAGAAGCTACAGATACAGTAAATTGTGAAAATGAGCTGGCAGGATGTTAAAGGTTGCAAGCTAAGTTTCTTTTCTCGCTCTGATGTGATCTTAAAAAAATAATAAAAATCCTCAATCAAATTAAAATCACAATTTCAGCATCCATACCACTTTACACGATCCATCAAGATAAACTCTAGTTTAACATGCATTCATATGTAATGCTACTCTGCATCTATTAACAATAAAAGGTATCATCACAAAAGATCCAGAATTTCATTCAGATCGTTAATCACCTCATCAATCATGTAGATGTTAGGTCTCTAAAATGTAGCAGAAGGATTATCTGGTGGACAATCCTTTCGAAATTACAATTGTTATGCCTGATGGAAGAACAAAACACACCAACTTCAAACAGAAACACTTACCAATAACCTGAACACTGATGTTTTTGCAAATATAATGTGCTACATTACACACTTTGCTAAAAGAGGATCAGGAACGTGTGATCTATTGCTCGCTATTAACACAATCAGCTAATGATCCTGCCACATGTAATTACTTTACATCAGCTACCGTTTTATACTGTAACATCAAGTAGTTTTTCAGGCAGCCAGGAAGCACTCTGGAGTGGTAATTTCCCAGGTGGCCTTGTGAGTGATCCCACCTTGTTTTATATGGTGCTCTATGGGACATATATGCAATGAGGTACAAATGCTTCTCTGAATGCTTCTTTTTGCATCAGTTCATTGGACTTGGAAAATGTAATAATTTGCTAATTCATTTGATTTATATTATCAGCAGGAATCTAACTTAGAAATATCAAGTCAAGTAAAAAGTCAGCTTTTATTGTCATTCTAACCATATATAGTACAGTACACTGTAAAATAAAACGGCGCTCCCCCAGGACCAAGGTGGTACATAAAACAAGGAAAATGAACAAAAAGTAACACACAAATTAAATATTTACATACTTTTAAGAATTTCCTCATATTTACTATGTCCCACGTTAACGACAGTAAAATGACAGCACACTTGAACTGAATGGTTCACCAGTTTGTACTAACTGATTATTTTTTATCAAACCCTTCAATGTGCCATCTACTTTAAAAGAATAGGCCCTAAACCTCACCCTAGATATAAAATATTTACTTTCTTTATTTGAACTATTAAAAAATTCTAATCGCTATTTCAAATTTTATTTCCAGAATTTGGGCTCAGCCTTTCGGACCCCACTGTAAAAAAATATAAATAAATAAATAAATTAAAAAAATCTTTGTTCGAAAGCCTTCTTTCCCTACAGGTCCTTGTATTCAACACTAATTGCTTTCTAATCAAAAGACAAAGCTCCACATTATTAAAACTCTCCTGCTTTTGCTAAAACTGTCCACGTTAATTCCGGTGACTGAGCATTTAAATTGGACACACCACTCTCTAAGGTAGCTGTTGTGCCGTAGTGCTAAATCATGGACTGTGAACAAAAGATGACAACCTCTGGAGCTTCCCTGAGCTGTCTGCATCAGATGAATTCAATATTGCAGTCAAACAGAATCTCTACAGGCAGCAGAACGGGGCGAGCAACATCCGCATTTTAGAACATTTCCCTTCACAACAGTGAAGCCAGTTCACAATGAATAATGAGTGCTGTAGACGGCGAGAGGGATTCCCCCGGCTCATACCGCACAGTTTGCTTTTTGTCACGCAGTGACATTCGACTATTTTTATTGAGATGTACTTATTATTCTAAGAAGTCCATGATCAAAGGCAATATATATGAAATCGAGTCTCATGTCAAGAAATGAAAGCGATTTTGTAGTGAAATGGAAAAAGCTTTGATGGTATAATATCTTATCGTTTGAATGTTATCCATAAAAACTTCTCAGTGACGATAAATAATCTAGTAAAAAGTGGTGTGCTGTGAGAAATTTTTTTTATTAAAAGTCGACGCCCAGTTAACACTGATCTAAATGATATTCTGATGTCCCCAAAATACTTCAGTGAATCAGAATTGAAAACTGTGTAATCATCCATGCTACCTACTACACCTCAGGCTGATCCTTTCACATTTACTTTAGGTCTGGGAAGTTTTCTAATCAGCTGGGGCTTTTGTAAATTGGTTCCTGCTCCTCCGCCTGTGTTGCTGTAACACAGAGGGATTTCCGGCACAAGCCCTGACTGATAACCGTGGCAGTCTTAACAGGATTGCTACCAAATTTATTACACTTGACTTTATATCCTGCAGATGAATCACATAATCGCCCCTGAAATACAGCGTCGTGATGAAAAGCACCGGAGATAAAAACTGAAATGCCCTAAACACTAAAATGTGGCATTTGAATAATGAATGTATTCCGGCATTCGCTTTTTTTTTAATGGAAAATGTGAGACACCAAAAACAAATGAACATATACATTTTTTTTATAATTATCAGTTGATATAATTCTTTTTTTATAATAAGAAATTACACATTCAGAGACATTTCAAAATATGAAGATGCGAAAAGGTTTAAAAAAGGATTGAGAAAACAAAAATGGTAAAACAACGATTTAGCAGAAAGATAAAGACTAGTGAGAAACTGAGAAAGAAAGTGTCACACCGCTGCACTTCTCAATATTATAACATGGCTTAAACATTTACGAATACTGCTAGGGCAAAAAAAAAAAAGAAGAAAAAAAAAGGATAGTGTCTGATAACAGTGGGACAAATTCAGAGTCAAGTTACATGTATGCAGTGAGTATATTAGGGCTGAAATGATCCCTCATGGAACTCGTTTAATTCCATTACAAAAATTCTAATAGAAAAATGCTTTGTTCAGTCCATTTATCGACACACGGAGCACTGCGTTTCCCACAGACCAATATTATTGACGCACCACCCGCTAAACTCTGAAGCGCTCTGGACAGGTAAACACAGGAGGAGCTGCAGAATGAAAAATGGAGGAACGGGGAGAACACAGTGAGGGGTGAGGAGAAGATTCAGGCCAAAGAAAATGGCAGAAAGTTTCCAAAGTTTGGGATCATTTCAAACTAAAACATAAAGAAAACAACGTACGGTGTAGTTACCTATTTAAAAATACCTTATTAAAAATAGATTTTTATATTTGGATTTATATACAGTGCGTTTAAAACGTCGCTCCGCAGTGGCCGTGTAGAGCAGGTAGTGGTATGCAATTTCAGCAGTAAAAATTTACATTTTTCTAAAAAGAAAAACAAATGACTTGTTGATTTTAAATGACCGCCTTGTTTTCTCTCTCTTATTTAGTATTGCACTTTAATAAAAAAAAGGTACTTTTTATTCGATTACTTGATTAATGGATGGAATAGTCGTTAAAATAATCGAGTATAAAATTCATGACATTATGTTTGAGTGATACAAACATTCAACAACACAACCTGAACTACTGTAGTGCATAAATTCTTATACAAAATTGGCTTTTCACATTAAAATGAGCTGATACCTTGATGCTATCCATTTTGGGACAAAAATAAAAAAATTGGAATAAGCTGTTTTCTTTTTCATTCCACATTTTATATCCGTGATTCTTAAAGAAAACACTTTTGCTCAAAAAATCGCAAATGTCAGAACTACACACAGGCCATTTGCATGATCTACATGGCGAGACCAGAAAATCAACTTACTTTACCATGGAAACGAATTCACAATACAGATGACTTTTTCCTGCATAAATATTGTGGTCTGTTTTAGACGCAATTTGCTGACACCGGAAACAACTCTAAAAGAGCTTCGGATTCTGTGAGCACACCAACGCTCATTTCACTAAAATGCAGAATACAGAATATAAAAGAAACATAAGAGATTATATATATATATATATATATATATATATATATATATATATATATATATATATATATATATATATATATATATAAATAAAGAGAGAGAATTTTGCCTTGTCAAGAGTTAATTTGTAACATTTCTTGCTTTCTTAATGTGCTCCAGACCATCAGAAATTCATATTATAGTAAGTAAAGAGAAAAGACAATCCATCATTACAGTACTTCAAGAAATGAAGGTCACCCAATTAAAAAAAATCCATTTTTAAATGTATCTCCATGGGCAGTTGCCAAAACCATCGAACACTATAAAGAATCAGGCCACAAAAAGAAGACAAATAGCTACCTCTGCCGCAGAGGAAAAGTTTATTAGAATTACCAGCCTCAGGAATCACAGATTTACTTAAATCCTTCTTGGAGCTTAAGTTGCAAACATATTTGAACATCCACTGTTTTGAGAAGACTGCATTAGTCAAGCCTTGAAGGTCAAATTGCAGCAAAAAAAACATTTGCTTGGACCAAGAAACACAGGGAATTGACATTTTCTGCATGTCCTTTGGTCTGTTGAGTCCAAATAGGATATTTGCACTGTAGTTCTAACTGCCATGTCTTTGTTTGTCATGAGTTGGCCCAAATTAATGAAGGAAAAGCAGCCAACAAGCACTCAACACCTCCGGAACATCTAAAGATTGTTGGAAAATTATTTAATGTAACTACCTCATGAGGCTGAGTAAAAGAATGCAGAGTGTGCAAAGCTGTTATAAAAGCAAAAGTGTTAAATTTGAGGAAATCTAAAACATATTCTGGGTTGTTTTAAAAAAGTTTTTGTTTACTATAAAATAAAGTATTTTTGTCATACAAGTTGTTTCATACACTGATGGAAGGGAATTATTGAACTGTGAAACTGTGCAGAACATGGAGGAATTGCATGACATAATCCACTAAAGGTAAATAAGTATTACTTTCTTTATTAAACCATATTTAATTTTTATACAATTTGCTACTACTGTGAAAAGCTAGAAGCAATTTCCTTTTGTAGTTTCGAAATGCACCATTTTGTTTACATGTCTGAAATAATCTTGCTTTCGTATACACACAAACATGCCCCTTCTGAAATGTTCATACTCTGTTTACCTCAGGCTAGACTCTATACTGTTCCCTCTCACAGCCTCGTGCTGCTCTGCACCGTTCAGCTAGAGGAGTCCCGGATACGCAGAGTCTCTGGTGATTCAGGCCAGTCAATCATTAAGCTTTTGGAAACAGAGCTGCCGGCAATGTCTGTCGCATTTCCTGCATTTGTCATTCACACACGTATGCTTTGTCAGCATGCTATAACATGATGTTTCCTATACAAACACTGGAACAGACACATGAATCTGTTGAGCAAAACTGAAACCTCAAACAGACCAAAAATCTGCAATATTATTCACTTTCTTTTTCTGAGTCAGTCGCACATCTCAACTATTCACTCCGTGTTTTAGGCTCATATTACTGTGGGAAGTACTGCGGAATGAGACATTCCGAAGATAATGAGTGGAAGAAGAAAACGAAGCCCCGATTGTGACATATAAGCGACATCGTGAATTAAACAGGGTGACGAAGCCAGCCTAATGCAAATAAAGTCGGCATATTCAAATCAACATGACCGTTACTGAGAGAACCATGTTGGAAAAACCTCTTTCGTTCCCCCTGAATCAATCGATGCTTAGCGATATAGTTTTTTTTTTTTATGAGACAGTTGATCTGTCTTGAATGGAAATTTCTAATCAGATATGTCAATGTGGAAATTAGTGTTTACTTTTATAAATAGTTTCCAAGAAACATTGATGTTTCAGCCTCTGGTACAAATTTGTGGTTATATTACTCATCCTCATGACAGCCATCGCTCCGTGGTCACATCAAAGCTGGTCTTTTTTTATTATTATTATTTTTTACTCTTATAAATTTTATTTAGTTTTGCTGTTATCTGACAAACAGTACATCATGTACATGGATTAAAATATAGAGATTGTTATGATAAAGAAAATGTATGAATTAATATAAGACTTTGATTCAAAAATAACTGATTTGATGGTAAAAATATTCATATTTCTATTTCGTTTGTGTTATCTATTATAGAATTATTTGTTAGATTTATTTTGAAAAAGCATTTTACATCGAAATAAAGAGAAATGATTTTATTGTATTAGTGTTACTTATACATATAGATATTTACTCATTGTATTTATTCAAAGAAAACACTTTACACAACAAAAATGTAAATATTAAAAAAAATCAATACAATTATCTACACCGAGTATAGTCAGTTTTCTGTTTTGCTGTCAGTTTCTTCTTAAACATTTTTTATATATTGTGCTGCAGGACTGGTTATATACTGGACAAATGTTATATGTTTTTATACAAAAATATTTTGTCAACCTACTAGAATATTAGTAGCTGAAATATCACTCAAATGTTTTACACAGACTAGTTAAATAACAAATCCACTAATTACAGAGTTTTTGTCAACCGGAATTTTTTTTTATAGCTAAATATTTACTGAACATATATTTTCTGGGTCACATATCCTGGTTAAGTACCAGTAAACTTAGTTTCGAGTACAGTCTAGACGATTGATTCTCTCTGTTCAACTCCTGAGTCATGAAAAGCCTGGAATAAACCTAATTATGTGGATATATGCAATGTTATATCTATGGAATTACAACTAGCTGACTCCTTTTTATAACTAAGGTCTGACTAATTGCTTATGGATTTATATATATATATATATATATATATATATATATATATATATATATATATATATATATATATATATAAATATATCTGTTATTCAGCGGTTTTATATACACACACACACACACACACACACACACACACACACACACACACATATATATATATATATATATATATATATATATATATATATATATATATATATATATATATATATATATATATATATACACACACACTAAACTACTGTAACCGTACTGTACGATTAAAACCGCTGAGTAACACAGATTATCTTCTTACAATGGCACCTACTAGTGGGTGTGATATATTAGGCAAGTGAACACTTCTTATCGAAAAAGTTCTTAAAAAAGGCTAAGGGGCAAACTTAACAATCTGAGCCACTTCACCAAATTGTGATACCTAGATGACTGGGTCAGAGCATCTACAAATCAGCAGGATTGTAGTGTGTTCACGGTATGCAGTAGATAGCCCCTAATAAAAAGTGGTCTAAGGAAGGACAAATAACAGAGGATCTAGAGCTCATTGATGCACATAGGAAGTAACAGCTAGCTCATCCAAATCAGATCAGCTAACGTAGCACAAACTGCAGGAAAAAAAATGAATCTGATGAAAGGTGTTATTGTGGCTTGCTGAGTATGAAGCTGTATAGCTGCAGATAGGTCAGATGGCCCGAGCTGACCCATGTCAACTGCCAAAAAAAACGTGTGCTATAGAACTGGACCACGGAGTGGTGGATGAAGGTGGTCAGATGTTATGAGTCGCTTATGAATTATATACATAACAAAAAAGTGAACTGAAAATATGTCATATTGTAGGTTCTTCAAAGTAGGCATCAAGAGAATGCCAAGAGTGTGCAAAGCAGTAATCTAAGCAAAAGGTGGCTACTTTGAAGAACCTACAATATGACATATTTTCAGTTGTTTCACACTTTTTTGTTATGTATATAATTCCATATATAATTCCACATCTGTGTATATTCATAGTTTTGATGCCTTCAGTGTGAATCTACAATTTTCATAGTCATGAAAATAAAGAAAACACTTTGAATGAAAAGGTGTGTCCAAACTTTTGGTCTGTACTGTACATCAACGATACAAACTGTGCAATAGCTGTCTAGACACATCAAAACAAAACTATTGATTTTGTAAACTTTGTGGTAAAGCTGTTTGTAATTCAAAAGGTGTCCAACAGCCCAGATCATGTGACTTAACTAGAATTCGCAATAATATCAGTGAAAGCTTTGTCTTTGTCCATTTAATTAGCGTTCATTTTTGTGTGCATGTGCGAGGGTGTGTGCTTGGATAAAGGAGCCTCTGTCTTGTTGACATGGCAAAATTACAACGCTGAGCAGAAGTGATAGAATTGTTTTGTGCAGTGTATTCAAACAAAATGGCATTCGCATTAGCATGACAATAGCAAAGAGCAATTATTTTCTGCGGGCCAATTTCGTCCTACATAATCAACAAAGTCATGCTCGTTTGCAGGGAATAACTTATTGAGGCATTACCACAAGCAGTGATTAATTATTCACACAAAAACACAAACAAATCAGCTTCGTTACAGCGTGCAAATAGCTGATGTGAAAGGAGTGTGCTCCAGAAGAATTCGTCGATAAATTTTCATATAATAGCACTCTGGAAAATGAATTTCAGGAACGCATTCGCATGCAAACGGCCTAAAGGGTTGAGGCATATCTTCGACTGAACACAAAATATAAAATACATTAAAAACTAACAGAAATTTCTTTACCACCATAACAAAAGATTCCAAATGACCTCTATGTGGTGTACTCACTCTATGCATAAGTGTCAAAAAGGATGAACACAACGTTATTATCTTATTAGAACGTTATTAGAACATAACATTGTTTATTTCTAAATACATTTTATAAAGTCTATATTGTGTATATTATATTGATATTAGAGGTGTAACAGTACACGTATTTGTACCAGGTTTTTTTTTTCGGGGTATAAATAAATGAAATTAGAGTTTGTACAGTTCATACAGTGCAGTGTCACTGTGGTTACTTACTCCGTACAGGAAATAAGATTTGTAGTGCGCTGAAATAAGATATGCGATGTTTTGTTTTGCGCCTGCGTGAAATTGAGGCCACTGTCGTTCTTACAACAGGCTCGCGAGATACATTTCATATATATACGCTTCATGTCCAGTCTCCTGACATTTCCGCATATGCAGAGAGTGAATGAATAAAGAATGGAAGAAATGCTGACTTTTGTTAAAGTATGCTGAAATAAGCAGAACAGATCATATCTTTAATAAATTAAATATGAAATGTTGAACACACACAGACACACAAACATACATATAAAATAAACTGTAAAATGTATTTATTTTTTTTATTAATTTTTATTTATGTATTTTTTTATTTAATCAATACAATTTGAGCCAATTTAATCTATGACTCAATGTAATCAATATAATACATATTTTTTTTAATATTTTTATAAAATATTATTTTATATATTATTAAACCAAGCAAGCCTTTTATTTAAAATTGTTTTAAAAATGTATACTTTTGATGTTCACAAATATTAATAATAATTATAAACTGTGGCAATAAAAAACAAAATTCCATATCTGTACCAAAATTGAACTGAAGCGTGACTTAAAAACTGAGGTATGTCCTGAACTGTGAATGTTGTGTACCATTACACCTCTAATCAATAGACATAAAAAATTAACATTCATAAAAGTTTCATAAAATTCCAAAATGATTCCCCAGAGTAGAAAGTGTTAAAAGTACAAAAAGATAAAAAAAAATTATATTTTATTATTAAAATGATAAATATAACAATAATTTTAATTATTCTGAATAAATTATGTATTTTATTAATTTGAATATTAACTTAAAGTATATAGTGTTAATCATTTTTTATTAACAAATCTTAAATCTATTAATAATAATGATCATTACCACTATAATAAGGCGACCCCTAATAGTAGAAGCTGAAAGAAAAATGATGAAGAAGAAGAAGGAAACCACTATAAAAAATACAATACGGATATGTTTTTTAAAATCATATTTATATAAAATAGCAAATTAAACAGTATTCAGTTTGCTACTGATTATTTCTGTAAAGTAAAAATATATATCACAACACCTGGGTTCTCACAAAAGTGCACAATATCACAATATTACAAAATGCACATTATTTCTTACAATTTCAATATTATAATTATATATCATTATAATATTATAGAATCATAAGCCTCTAATTCTGCACTGCAAGTGTGTGGTTTTCAACCGGTTTTTATTACCATCAATATGTCTGCAAACCACGAGGCAGTGTTTGCACAGTATGAAGAGACGGACCCGATGCAGAGAATGTAAAGATATCACATAACAGCTCAACTGTGATAGCAAATCATGACCTCTACTAGTGTGACATTTCCACTGCTGGCTTATATGATTCAGGGCTTTCTGTATTTGAATTCTAAGGAAAAGCTGAGCTTTTTGTGAGAAAAGATGTAAACAGTGTGACATACATGATGACTAACAATGGAAAGCAGGGGGAGGAGTCATGGCAGCTCTACAGGGAGGTTGGGAATCTGGATCGAATCAGATTTGTTTAATGACCCATGTAATGTTTCCCTCTTCTCTTCATCTTCTCCGAGAGTTTAGCTTGCTTCAGTGAAAGCACTGCGCTCTTAAATAGCACGAGGAATCTATAGTAAATGTGGCTCATTTCCTTAAAATGAGCCACAAGAGGGCATGCGGTACATTGATTTCATCACCGATTTTATGTGATAAAATCATTCCAACACACGGCCTTGTTGTTTAAACTTTAATAATAATTAGTATAATATACAAAGCACGTGTCTGATGAATAATATGTGTTGTTCATATTTATACTATAATACAGTTTAATTCTAAAATATGATTGGTCAGAAGGTGCACTTTATTTTGTAGAACAGCATGGCCTGGACAGGAGATCCTCCTTGTTCTAATATGTTATTGGTTTTATGGCAACAGCTCATACGCGGTGAAATCAAAAAGGAAAAATGCACAATCATTCTCGTGTGTCAGTACATTGAAACTGAGGCGTCATAGGGAGTTGCAAACTTTCCCAGCACAGGAATGCCTTCAGGACTGAGTATACAGTTTTTAGGTCTTTCTAGAGCCTGGGGAGGTAAGAACCGCTACAATGAAGTATATCGGGAACTAACTTTTCTCTCAGATGTTCCATGACATCTAATAATAAACTTTGATGAAATACACACTGGGCCATTCTGCTATATGAAAAGAATATGAGGTGCTAATCCAATTAGTACGCTTTAGTTGCTAAACAACATCCAGTTAAAAGCAAACACCTGTATTAGTGTATTATGGAAAGTGAAGTGGTTCACGTTAAGTGTAATAAGTTCAAACCTGCCCAGTTATTGTCGTTACATGTGTGTTACAAATAAATTTACAACAGGTTCATACGTGGCATCTCAGGTTTCCTCAAATGTGTCAAAAGCTTTTCTTACTCTGCCCATATAATCCCTCCTCATAAACTTACAGCTACACCAATTTTGCCACAGGACTGGAAAGCTCTAGAGTTCAGCTACTGCTTGTGATTCCCCCGAACAAGCCTTGCTGATGAACAGTCAAGAGTTTATGGGGACAAAATCATGGATCAGTTTATCACCAACATACTGTGTGCTTCTGCACCTGATCAGACTACACCAGCAGTAATTTACTTGTACAATGAGATACGGCTTGCTTAATGCTAATCACCTGCTGACCTGTGGGTTTAAGCTGTTAGCATGCAATAAATCAATAAGTCACACTAGTGGGGTACATGCACCAACACTGTTGAAATGATTCATATCTGTATTCTGTTCCGGAGCCATGAGCAATTTTCTAACTTATTTGCTAACTTGTTTTAAAATATACATTTTTATGTAATTGAGTTGGCTTCTTTTTCCTCTGTTGGTTAAACAAGACAATTGACGTTAAAGAATGGTGCTTGTGGCGATGAACCATTTGTACAGATAAAAAAAAAAAAAAACGACAAAAAAAAACTATTGTTGCTGGTTGCTACTCAATTGCTGACTCAGTGTTTTTGTTTCATGTGATAACTGGGGTGTGGGAGACAGGGGAGAGAAACATTTTACCATTAACCCCAAACACCCTCCCCTCACAACTTTGCGCAAGTACCTCCTACTGGTGTAATCACTTCATCTTAGAAGATCACAGACATACATTTTCATGCTGTTTGGATCTAAAATAAAGTAAAACAGAGTACACTCGTGATATTAATTGCACTCATACTGTTTAAATTTTGACTCAATATCATACTATATTCAATAATTTGATGCTGAGCACACATAAGAATGGGTATATTAAAGTCACTATTTTTCTTAAATCCTACACTCCACAAGATGATTTATATTTGGAACATGGATTTTAAATTCAGTGTGTGAAACTTTAATGGGCTGTTGGTGTAAAAACTGTATTAAGCTGTAGGTTTGGCACTGGCCACAAGAGCACAGGACTATAAAATAACACAGGGAATATGAAGAGAGTGTGAAAAGTTCAACAAAACCAAACTACCTCATATTCTTTACCGTATTCTGATCTGATAACGCAGCTTTCGTAGATCGTTCCCGAACAGGCAGAGTAAATAAGGTTTATAATGCAAACCACACGTTCGGGAGAAATTCCAATACATTTTATTTAACTAAAAATACAAAAAAACACCCCAAAACTATTATTTACACTATATGGACAAAAGTATCAGGACACCTGACCTATCCTTCCATATGTGATTCTTTTCCAAACTGTTATCATAAAGCTGAAGGCTCACAATCGTACAGGTTGGTTTTGGATCCGCTTTAATAAAATTTCGCGTTCACTTGAACTTGGGAACCCAAACCTGTTCCAGCATGGCAATGCTGCTGTGCACAAAGCCAGCTCCATGAAGATATGGTTGACATAATTTGAAGAGGAAGATCTTGACTGGCCAGCTATGGCGCTCTAACTTAGACCCTAGTGAACACCTTTGGGATGGATTGGAACACTGACTGCACCCCAGGCCTCCTCACCTCACTTATATTAGTACATGACTTTATTTGTGGCTGATGAAGACAAAGGTCCAAAATCTAGTTTCACAACTTCTCAGAAGAGTAGAGTTTTCTAGGAGCAAATTGAGACTAAATGTGGAATGCGATGCTCAAAAAAGCACATATACTTATGACCTGGTCTATGCAAACCTTTGGCAATATTGCACATTTTTGTATAATTTAATTTAAACCAAAATAGAGATGAAAACGGGATTCAAAATCAGGTGTAAAAGCACCAGTATCTTATTTTTTTTTATGTAGAATCCTTTCTAAATACTAGTTTTTATAAGTCTTTTCATTATTTATTTCACAGCTTGAACGTACAGCTGCTGTTTAAAGGACTGATATGGACATGATGTGGGTTATATGGCCTGGATTACGCTCATGTTCAAATGTCTGTGCTAAACTTTGTTACTCTACGAAGGAGAACTTGTTTGTAAGGTACGTCTTTTTAAATGGTAATTTTTATACACCTATATACACGTATCCACCCGCGCACTTGGTGTCTGGATATGCCGTATTTTGACACAATATAGTCATACAGCTCATCCTGGACCGTGCCTACGTGCACACGGCTCTTCCCTTTTGTGAGCACAGTGCATGGTTTCGGGATGACTGAGTGTGAAAATGAACACACTGTACAAGCCCCTGCCCTTTCGCTGGCTTGTGGGGTTTCCGCTCGCGGGTCTGTACCTGAATGCAGCTGCTAGAGAACACTGCTGTCAGCATAGAGTGCACCCACTCAGAGTGAGAGATAGAGAGAGGGAGGGAGAGAGAGAAAGCGAGTGAGAAAGCAAATGAGAAAGAAGGAGAGGGAGAGAGGGTAAAAAAAAAAAAACCACAAGTATGCACGTCTTGACAAAAACAATAACTCGAACAGTACACAGGTAAAATGAAAGAGAGAGACACACAGAGAGAGAGAGAGAGAGAGAGAGAGAGAGAGAGAGAGAGAGAGAGAGAGAGAGAGAGAGAGAGAGAGAGAAAATTTGACAAAAAACAAGTAGGAACATATAAAGGCCGATACAGATGTAATGGGAAAGAAGTGGAAACACAAGTGGAAAAGAGGGCCAGGCGAGTTGAACAAGCCTGCACATCTGTACCTTCCATATCTCTACCTTCCTTCTTTCATAATCCAGAAATAAACCTTGCGAGGGCTTCTTCCGACCAAGACAGCCCTCAGTTTAACGGAAATGCACCTGCTTTCGAAGCTCGAATCTAAATACCACTTAATTACTAGACAAAAAAAAAAAGAATGTCATGACACACATGTAATCAGGAGATAATGTTAGATCTCATATCCTGGATTTACTCAATCCCCCCTCCCCCAGAGGACAGACAAAGCAAACAGGCTAAGCTAGGTTATGCTAACCTCAGGAGTTAGGATAGGTACTTACTGAGTGTGCAGTTGCCTGACGAGGTGACGATGGAGCAAGGGCAGGTCGAGCACGGAAACCTGAGGCTGGAGCCGTGCTCTCGGTAGAAGTTTGGTTTGCACTCAGCACAGCTGGAGCCTCTGGTGTTCCCCTGGCAGTTCAAACAGACGCCTAGGAGAAACAGGAGGGACAGAGAGGGAGAAAGAATGGGAGTTGAGTAATCAGTTTGAGAAATTTGACTGACAGGACTTTGATCCAGTCAGGTGCTTGCACATGGAGGTGCAGGTTGAGCAGCGCAGAAGCAATGAAAAAAAAATATATACAAAAATTAGGTGTGTGCAACTGCAAGATTTTTACCAGGAACTCGAAAAGGAAGGTGATTCTGAGAAAAAGCGCTCGTTGCAAATTGGCCCTGATGCAGGACTGCTGGAGATGCAAAGTCACATGATTGTGATAAAAGACACTCGCTCTGGGAAATTCTTATTGATGTTGAAGAGTGCTTTTTGTAAAGGAAGCACATTATGCTGATTAATTCTTCTCGGTGGAGCAGAAATGGAAAAAGCAAAAGAGGACTGCCTAAAAAGGGTTTATATAACTACTGGAAAGAATTTGGTATAGGGAACAGATACAAACATGCAGACAATAAACAGAAACAGTTGAGTTGTTGTGTTACTGGTACACCATGGGCATCAATACAATACTAGTGTGTGTGTGTGTGTGTGTGTGTGTGTGTGTGTGTGTGTGTGTGTGTGTGTGTGTGTGTGAAAAATGAAAAGATACTTGAGGCTGTAGTGAAGGGCAGCAGATTACAGTGTGAATTGTAAGCTTACTAATAAAAGTCAGAAAAAGAGAGAGCTGCAAAAAATAGCAAGCTAATATTTACTACTAATAAGCAAATAAAATGCTTTTAATTAAGCCTTTACATTTCAGCCTTATTCAGATACTACCTGTGCTGGAATTAAGAAAAAAAAATGTAAACAATGATGTGTCAGTTGCATGATATTCCAAGATATGCTTAGTTTGCTATGTATTTTTATTTATTTTTACATAAACATGAACTACTGTATTAAATGTTAGTTTTGTCCAGCAGGGGTGCCAGAGCTGATCTGTAACAAAACAGCTCAAAATCAAAACCATTGCAAAAACAAGCTTATGCCAAATCGTAAAACAAAAATGTACAATGATTGCAAATGTACAAACAAAATCAACAATTTTAATAACATGTCTAAAAAACTTCCATTTTCACAGCAATATGCAGTTTTACCCTAAACTCTTACCACAAAGTTGTATAGGATGTCTTTGAATGAGGTAGCATAATATTTGTCCTTCACATGAACTGTTCCAGCATGACAGTGCACCTGGGCACATAGCCAGCTCAGTGAAGATATGGTTTACATGGGCTGGAGTCGAAGATTTTGAGTGGCCTGCTATAGAGCTCTGACCTCAACCCTACTGAATGTTTGGAAAGCTGACTGCACCCCAGGGCTCCTCCCCCGTACATCACTTCCTGACTTTACTAATGCCTTTGTGGCTGAATGAGCATAAATGTCCATAAGCACACGCCAAAATCTAGTGAAACATCTTCCCAGAAGAATGGAGGTTATTATAACAGCAAACTGGGATTAATGTGGAATGAGATGTTCAAAAGGCACATTTGAACAGTTTACCTTTACTGTAGAACCTTATCTTTTCATGGAAAGCTCTCCACCTGATTCTGGAGTGTGGCTATAAAGATTGGTGTTCCTTTAGACCCCAGAGCATTACGAAGATCAGGAGGTCTGGGGTGCATTCAGTGTTTCAGTTCATGGTGTTCAGTAGGGCTGTGGTCAGGGCTCGGTCCTGCATGCATGCCCACATATTTTTGGCCATATTGTGTAGATAAAAACATCTTTGTGCCAATCAATTTAGGGGATTCATTCAGTGACCTATTATACATAGAATATAAACTGAAATGTTACTTACATTCATATAGATGAGCTCTGGCATATCAGTAGGTCTTCAATAGAGCAAAACCACATAATGCAGCTCCTGTGCTTTACAGGGTTCATATCTTGTGGTCAGATGAAACCGAAAATGACCAGTTGTGTGAAAATTATCGGCACTAGGAATCAGACTAAATACCAGTATATATTAAATGCCAACCTATTCTCCAGAAGATTAAAGACTTTGGCAATTGATGCACAGACCAATAACAGAAATGTCTGCAAAAACACAAGCGCAATGTCCGAGTGTTATGCAAAAATCCCAACCCTAAACCAACAACAAAAAAACCCTAAAAAAACCCAAACCCAGTAATGTAGACTTGGCAACACCGTCTCTGCTTTCTACAATTATGCAGACTAAAACAAATCAAGAAACATAAGAATATGAGATAGAGAGATCCACCAGACAGTAAGAGGAAAAATTATTAAATGTCAGGGGGGAAAAAAATCCAGTATATTGAAAAAGCTAAAGGACAGGAAGATGGAGAGATGATTGGTATTAAATCACTCAGACAGGAAGCGACACTTCAGCCATTCACATGCTGATGAACACGCGTCCCGTAATAGGGATGTTGGAGTGCATTTCCCTGCAGATTGTTCGATTTTTCATATTCTGCCATTTTCTTAAAAATGCCACTTCTGGCTCTATGTTCTCTAAGCAGGTGACCATATACATATACATATATATATATACATATATATATATATATACATATATATATATATATATATATACATATATATATATATATATATATATATATATATATATATATATATATATATATATATATATATATATAAATAAATAAATAAATAATGTTTTTATTACTTTTTCCTCACTTTAAAAAAGTTTGTTCCAGCTGTCGTAAATAGGCAAGACTTCACATGTGATGGCTTCTGCTACACGGTACAACAATCCTTTTCACAGATGGATCCCAAATTCAACTGTACTGGCCAGATGGCAGCCAGTGTGTACAGCATTGTGTGCGAAAGTATTTCGCTGATGTCACTGGATGCCTTTGCACAGAGCAGCCCAGAGTGATACGATTCTGGCAACTAATACAATCTGAATGCGCAGAGATACCATGATGAGATCCTCAGGTCCGTTAAGGTACTACATAAATCCATGGTCCACTATAAATCCATGTCATAAGGATCTCTACAAACTTCCTGTCAGCTACAATGGCCTGAATTCTCACAGGTCAGCCACTGAACATTTTTAATAGTTGCTAATGATCTGAGGCTCGCGGGTTTTATCGCAAGCGCTGCCAAGCTGCTGTTAACACTCGACTGCTCAATTATGTCCGGTCTCGAACCGCAAGTGGCTTGGATAAAAGGTCAACCGAATGATGTAAATGTAATTGGAATTCACTCCAGATTATGCTGATTCAGTAGATGTGCGGCCAACACATTCTCCCACTCACTGGAATAATTCCTGGTTTATATAAGTAAAATTAAATTACAACTCAATTAAAAGCGTAGCTGTGAGATTTTGACAATTTATTTGCAATAGAAAATGAGTTATATGTGGCCTTTACATTTGCTCGTTTCCCCCTACTGTATATCCCATGCTGTCCTGAGAAAAATGTGGTTGCAGGATCATTACTGTTCAAAAGCTTGTGTTTGAGAATATATGCTGGCCTCAGTGTGCAGACTGTGCAGAGCTGAAAGCAAGTCAACACACACTGGCAGCAGACGAGCCAGAAACCAGAGGCAGGCATTAGTAATCAATCTAGGGTGGCGTGTGCATACATAGTCAATGACAAGATGTGTGTCTGTGTGTGTATGCATGCACAAGTGATTAAATGTGGATCTCTTATGCTCCATTAGCCAAATGAGGTCTCTAAATCAAACTTCCAGAGACTCCTGCAAAAGTGTCAGTGCTTGGAGATGAACAGGGCGGAGTGTTAAGCGGCATCTGATCTCAAATTCGCTTGTTGTTGTTGGTCTTCAAAACCCATAATATCCAGTAGGTGGTGCTGCTGTGTGTGTATTCCCTGTTTGAAGGAGACAACATAAAGTGAGACAGCAGGGGTGATAATGCAGCACAGCATGCCTTAAAGCTGAACTGCTGTGGAGTCCAATGCATGAAGAGCCGGACACAACGCTAGTAATATTCTTAATGAGATTTCATGAGACTCAATTAGGGGCTGATGTTTGATTTGTTTTTTCAAAATGAAAGGGAAAAAAAAAACATACAAGTGCAAGAGCGTTCTCTCGAGGATGCGAGACTTGGTGCAGTTGCTTTAATGCTAATCAGAGAAAATTATAAAGGGGAGAAAAAAACACTGCTGCAGGCACACATCCAATGGCAATAATCCACATCGGTGAAATAAATCACAGAGTTTCCGTTTAAAATTCCCATGAATTTCCTCTGTGACGGATTAACACTCGGTTAGAGGACTGAATGGCTGCTGTTAGGTCTTAGCATTACAATAGAGAGAACAGAGAACACTCTGACAACAAGCACACATACACTAATGAGAGTCATCTGACCAGCAATACATTCAAGTTCAGCTTATCACCCCAAGCATGCCCGTCTCCTACTCTGCCTTTGGAAATGCAATTTCAGTTTATCATTGTGCTTTGGTGGATAAGGGTGGGGTGGGGTTGGGGTTTGAGTGGAAGGTGTCAGGAATAGGACCTGCAGAAGGAGAACCTGAAACAGGCTTCTGTTGAATCGTGGTGGACGTAGCAACTCACCCCTTACAAAAAGGTCATCCGTTTATATACTGCATTACCAAAAGAATCATGGTGAACTGATTTAGTCACTGCATTGCTGTTAGAAACACCTTTTTTAAGACATTAAAGATTTATTTTTTTACCTCAGTTCTAGCTAAGGGGAATTGTAATGCTACAGCATACAAAGACATCCTATACAATTGTTTGCTTCAAATTTCGATGCACAAGTATCAGTCAGTGAACTGCACACTGTCTCTTTAAAATCTTTCAAATCATCAATATTGAGGCAGTGAGCAGATAGCAGGTGGCCTGGGAGAATGGGGTGGGCTGAGAAAATCTCAGTGAAGGTTCCACAGAAGAAAGTGACGAATGGAAAAAGAGCAATTCCTGTCTTTATTGCTGTATTATTAATCAAACTAATGTAGCTGAGGAAAGAACGCAACTAGCTTGAGTAACAATGTGGGGAAAACTCTTCAGCAGAAAGAAACACTGACGCCAAACCCGACCTGACAAGGAGAGTGACTGGATAACTGCTGTGAAATCCGACTCCAACTTCAGTGCTGTGTAACACAATACAATCAATATCATTCAATGTCAATGTCATTAGGCGTTCCTTTTATTTTAGGGACATTTGTTCCTCAAAAAGGGCTAAAAACATGCCCCCAAACTGCAACCATATGCACACACTTCTACCCACAAAGTCACGTCCTCCTTGGATAAAAGCTCTAATTGTGCTTTATGTAACAGTACCCATCCTACCCTCACAAGGGTGATCAGAGGAGCAGCCGTAGAGTGAATGGAGCCGGCAGAAGTGTGTTACATTCGGTCTGCAACATCGATCCAGACAGTGTGACTTCACGCTGTGTCATTCTAATCACGGACGCTGGCAATCAGAGTGCATCTGCGTGAAAGTGCAGATCTGTGTACGAGCAGTTTGTGACACCGCGACATCCTCAAATCTGCGCGAACTTTTCCGCTTTGCATTCAGCGCAAATGACAATGTATTCACTCACCAGCGGTGGAAAAATGAATTGTCAAATGGATTGGTAATGTTAGCATCAATGCAGGTATGTAAATAGGGGGAATGGATATACACAACAACGTGGTCGAATGGCTGCTGGTATTTAAAGTGTCTTTTCATTCTCCACAACGATACATTTAAAGAAGTGATTTGGGCAAAGACTCAACACAGCTCAATTATGATAATGAGGAGAGCAGCTATAAACATGTTCATTCCCACATTACCTTTTAAAAGGCAGCCGGTGATAAGGGGCGTTTTTTTTACGATAATTGCTTTCTCTAAAGAGATACAATGTGAGAGACAGATAAAAGATAAAGGTAAAACGTTCAGACGATCAAATTAATACCTTAGAATCTTTAACATTGCTTAATCTGGATCAGAAAATAGAGCTGAAAGAAGACATTCTCCTCAAGGACATTCTTCTGGATCATTTGCATGACAGTCATTTTTTGCTGCATTTCATAATCTGGTGACACGAGATAGATTTGAATGTTTCTCCAAAACGACTGGTGGTGTTGCAATATTTTCTAAAGTTTTTTAAAGTACAAGTAAAAAGACTACATTTTATTCTGTAGTGTCAATGACGCTATTTGAAAACCAGAATATAAAAACTCGATTTGTGTTCTCCATATTGTACACACTTAAAGTGAAGAAGAAAAAAAGATATAACCACTGCTTGGATGTGGCACATGCAGTGAAACACAGGTAACCGACAATAAAGCACTGCAACTCTGGGTGAATATATATTTGAGAAAATATGGACATTACCTTTGCCATTTTTACTTGACCTTTTTAATCTTCTTTCAAGATTTCAAAGTTTCAATAGGAGAATGATTTTATTTGTCCAAACATTATATGAACACACGTTTGTGGACACATGTACAAAACATGAACATCCCATTCCACATTTAGTCACTAGTAACCTTTCTTTTGGCTTCTCCATTAGGGGTCACCACAGCGGATCATCCGCATGTTTGATTTGGCACATGTTTTTACGCTGGATGCCCTTCCTAACGCAACCCTCCCCATTTATCTGGGCTTGGGACCGGCACTGAGATTGGCTGGGGTGGGTTCCCTGACTGGGGATCGAGCGCCGCATCCTAACCACTAGACCACCAGGGACACAATTAGTCCCTGGTAATAACCTCAATTCTTCTGGGCAAATGTTCCACTACACTTTGGTGTGCTTATGGAGGATTGTGCTCATTCAGCCACAAGTGCATTAGTACTCCTACTTACTACTTAGTTTACTAAAAGGTACTGATGTAGGATGATCAGGCCCGAGGGAGCAACATGCTGGAACAGGTTTGAGTCACGCATTCAAGTGGTGGGAAAAATGAATGCTTCCGCAATCAACGACATCCTATACAACTGTGTGCCTCCGACTTTGTAGTAACAGTTTGAAAAAAAAATCCACACGCCCAAAAAAAAAAATACAAATAAATAAATAAATAGGCCTCCCAACACTTTGGCCCATATAGTGTTTCTGATACATCATTTTAGACTGCATGTCAAGTACTTATCAGAATAAAAAATTATGTCATTAAAGGAAAAATGTGAGTGCTCCATATTTTCAAAATTAAAATTATGGGAGAAAAAAAAAATTGTATGAGGCTCTCTGAAGGAAAACCTTTATTTCTCCTACCCTACTGTGAATTCAATTAAGTTGGACAGACCATCACAACAGGCTGCTCTCACTGAGGACCTCCACAGCATGCTTATAAATCAGGCACTGAAAGAAACTATACAATATTTAACATCAATCACCAACTTCAAGTTCCATTCAGTGCCACGCATGTATTTGTGCACAGCACATTCCTGTATTTTTTGTGTATACAGGTAGCAAAGACATAAAAATGCAGCCCGAAAGATATAACTAGTTCATATAAGACCTCTTTAAGTGCAGTCATGTGTTGAAGAACAGCTTAAAGGCAGACGGCACAAAATTAAGTTTCGTGTAAGTCACGCTGCAATGAACGACTTGTAAAATCACGTCATAGACTGTCGTGGGGAAATGGTTTTAGCAGAGTCGTCAGCAATCTGCAGCAAAAGTCAAAGAAATGCAGTGGTATAGATGAATTTATTTGTTACTGTTGATTGCAGGTCAGATGAAATTAGTGCAATCTGTGTAATAAATGACTGCCGCTGCCCAGTTTGGGTGAGGAATGAGAGAGAAGAAGAAGAAAAAGAAAGAAAGAAAGAAAGAAAGAAAGAAAGAAAGAAAGAAAGAAAGAAAGAAAGAAAGAGAGAGAGAGCGAGAGCGAGAGAGAGAGAGCGCGCAAAAGTGCTTAGTGCTGCCTCATAGTGTTGTGTAAACACAAATTATATTATAGCAGCACATCTTGAAAGAAATATTTGAGCAGAGTCCCAGAGTCAATAATGGATGGCTATTTGTGGGTATTAGAGAGATTATAAAATAGGTTTGACAAACAAATCAAATAAAGCTTCCACAAAAGATACAGTTAAAGAATTCATCATTAAGAAGAGAGTTTCGACCTAAATTTAGATGCTGAAACTCTGTTTTAAGCCACCTGCATTTTCCAGTCATATGTGGTCACATCTTCCCGTCACTTCAATTAGGAGACCCAAACATGTTGCAGCATGGCAATGTCCCTGTGACAAAGCTGACTCCAAGAAGATATGGTTTACATGGGATGGAGTGGAAGATTGGCCCGTTATAGAGCACTGACCTTAACCATATTGAACACCTTTGGGATGTAACTGGAATGCTGACTGCACCCCCCGGGCCTCCTCACCCTAGATCAGTACTACGTGACTTTGTGAACGCCCTCGCGGTTGAATGATCACAAATCTCCACAACCACATCTAGTGAAACATCTTGTCACCTAGAGTCGGGGTTATTATAACAGCAATTGTAAAATGGGATGTTTGAAAAGCATATACTGTACCGATACGAATATATACGCACACACATTTGAAGAACTGCAGTAAATGTCATATTCAAGCTTGTGGGTGCTTTCAGTGTGTAACTGGTGCATGCTGTAAATTATTTATTTATTCACACATTCTGGTTCCTAATTCTGGTTGCCAATTCCCACCCACAACTACAGCCATGAAAGGTGAGTGCTGGCGCATGTGCAACTCCACCACTACATCTTTGAAAAGCTGGAAAAAGGTCATTCCAATCAACTTGAAAGAGTGCAACAGCGTCCATCCTTTCCATCCATAGACCAGGGACAATTTTGCTCTATTGGACACTAGGCCTTGAATAGCTGTAGCATCACCTGGATTCAAGACACAATCAACCAACAAAAAAGATGGATGCTTTTGCGATGGACCATTTAGAAGACTTTCTTTTAGCCTCAGCAAAATGTCCTCGAAATCTCATTTTTAAACAGAAGGCGAGGGAAACAGGACGAGTCCCGCAACATCCTGGCTTTGAAATTAGTTGGATGCCCTTCAACCCTCCATGACCTCAAAAATAATTTCAACCTGAAAGTGAATTTGCTTTCACACTATGCTTATTGCAAATGGAGTCAGTTTTTAAAGTTTGTATGAGATTTATATATAAAAAATCAGATTTTCCATCATCATCAATTCTTCTCACCTCACACCCAGTATTTCAAACAAGGCATATACATTACACAAACACTTTATTCCAACTAAACTGTGTTCTCTATATATAGTATGAGAAATCTTATGCTTTCACCTTGCAGTTATTGAAAGTTTGGTAAAGTGTGTGTGCACGTGTGAACATTCTCACCTGATTGTTTGTCGCAGGTGTTCGAGTGATTGTTGCATTGGCATGCTTGGCATCCTGTGCTGCTAAAGTTAAAGAAGCCCGGACTGCAGTTGGTACACTTGTCGCCGTCTACTCCCGCTTTACACTCGCAAACTCCTGAGCTGAGAAACGCAACAAGAAAACACAAGAAAATTGAGCTATTAATATACAACACTGTTTATACTGTTTAAAACAAAGCCCAGGAAACATATGGTGTGAATAGTTTATATATTTCGTTTCCTAGACTCTATGTTTAGTGTGAAGAAGATACACTGGTGAGGGAGTAGCATATGCGCCGTTTTTGAAGTCAGCTCATTCGTTCATTTTCGTTCGCATGGACGAACATGAGTAAAGCATCTCAAAATCTCTGTAGGTCATGTACAGGAAACAGAATGTAGTAGTTCATCTTATGAGTTATCGTTCTTTTATCACGTGACTCCCATATACCCTATGCAGTGCATTACACAGGAAACAGAATGGAGTAGTTCATCTCATGAGTCCTCTGGCCTGATTCATTCGTTCTTTTATAACATGACTCCCTATAGGCTCTTCACAATAAAATAGATTTTTTTTTTTTTTTTGGTCCGAATATTGACATTATGTTACGAGATGCTACGCAATGCAATAGAGCAGATATGAGAGGTGAACTACACATTCTGTTTGTCATGATTTATCTTTAGCTGCATCGTCATATTTTCATTATTGGAACTATAGTCAAAGTTTGTGTTTGTAGATGTGTTGGGGGATCTGCTTATTGAAAATGTAACATTTTATATTATTTTTGATCGAAGGAGTTTCAAAGAACCAAGTCACTAAAATTATTAAATCTTCCCATCATTAGAATGAATCGAATCATGACTGGAATATGCTGTCCAACACATAAGGTCTTTTCACACTGTGTATAAGATAGTAGCATCAAGCAAATGAAAATTGCAGTTAATTTATGTAAATATATGTACAATAAATAAATAGGCTATATGCAGTAAAAGATGTGCAGAATCTGTTCAGCAAATAGAAGTAAACATGAAAATGAAAATATTTTAATACGAGCAAGATGCATATTTATTTATTAGTGTGTGTGTACACTGTATGTAAAACAGTACCCAAGATAATACATAATATATATAGAAAAGATATACAATTCTAGAATATGCTATGAATTTCATAATACAGAATGTATAGAGTGGAGCAAAACAGCATGAAGATTCCAGGCAGTAAAAGCAGTACAGCATTAAGAGTTCAGCGCGGTGACGTCTGTAACGAGAAAACTGGCCTTGAACCTTTTTTTTGTTATTGTTGTTGATTTAAATCTTATTCCAACTGCAAGCTTGACACCTGCAATTTAGAAGCAGGGTTAGCGCCACTTTTGTGATGGTAACCCTGCATTCTAATGACAAATGTGTACAGTGTGAAACAATGCGGTGGAAGAATATTACAGCTGTGTGCTGTGCTTGTTGAGACTGCAAATATGCAAATAAGAGTGTTAACCAGGGGTTTTAGAATGTACACTGTGAATAATCAGATTGTGAATACCCAGGATTTAGCCCTGGGTAAAGGATCAGCAGTGTAAAACGTGTTTTATTTTTACTGACACGTTTGTTTATAATTTATTTTGCAGAAGATTCAGTGGTGGGGCAAAAAAAACAGCAAAAATAAAAAAATCGACATCTATGATTATATTTTAGATGGCTTAAAATGTATTTCTTATCTTTAATATCAATGCTTTACTGATTACGTGACAGAAAACAGACATTAGCTTAACCCCTAAAGAAGACAATCTATAGAGTAACATGTTAAATGTTTAGCTGTTTATTTCCTAGTTGCAGCACTGCCCATGTTTGTGTTTTGCTGGACAAAATCTCTCTATACAGGGTTCATTTTGAAGATTGGCCATTGGTACAAACACAACCACAAACCAGCGCTGCTAATGGAGTATACACTTTAAAAACATACTCGCACACTCAGTCAAAGCCAAGACAGCAAAAGATTTACTTCAGCACAGAGGTTTCAAGATAGAAGAAAAGAGGGAAAAAAAAGCCTCATATTTAGATCAAACACTGGCTGTTTTTCTTCTTAGCTGTCAGACTGAATGCTCGCTACTATAACTCTTCAAATGCCCTGACTATTTTTTTTCTCTGGTTGTGGTTAGTTTGTTTACACTGATCTGGGATCAGTTTTAAATCCTTGCCCCTGCAGTGCTTATGCCTGCTTCTAGAAAAGCAAGTAAATGCAAACAGCTCACCGGTTAGCCCTTTCGCTTTAACAACATCAAACGGCCATGAATTGAAAGAGAAACCCCTTTTTCTCTCTCTGGCTCCTAACAAGAAAAGCCGCTTTCATCTTGCACGGACTGTGGTAAGAGCAGGGGGAAAGAAATTTTCAGGTCTTGTTCCTGAACCTGAACATCTGTCACAGATAATGCCTTGTGCTGAGAGTCACACAAGGAAGTGTTATATCTTTGCAGTCATGCGATCTAGAGAAAAAAACCCAAAACAGAAAAAACGTCTGGATTTTTTTTATGTGTAGAAAGTATACGATAAGATCAAGATGCATTTGAGTTTCATTTCCGAATTCATGTGAATCTTGATCGGCTTTGGGCAAAGTGGAACATTTATTTTCATTAATGCTGCACCAAAGTAGTAGGCGTATATTACACAGTGATTTGGGAGTGGGCCTGGCCTCTCTGGGGTAAACACTAAACACTATCTAGTGCCCTTTCTGGAGTGAGCGTCTAAATACTGAAAAATTACTACGTACATAAAGAAATCAGTCTTCATCCAGGAAGCCATTCTGGTCCTAAAACCTTTTTTTTTTTTTTTTTTAAATATATGTTCATTGGGGCCATTTAATAACGTAAACACTTGTTTTAAGAAGGAGGATTATAGGGTGACGTGTAAGAGTGGAGGAAGGTGCACACAGGTGGACTATGTTCTATGTAGGAGATGCAACCTGAAGGAGATTGGAGACTGTAAGGTGTTGGCAGGGAACAGTGTAGCTAGACAGCTTCGGATGGTGGTCTGTAGGATGGTTTTGGAGGTGAAGAAAAAGAGAAGGAAAGTGAGGACTGAAAGAGGAATAAGATGGTGGAAAGGAGGAAGACTAGTGTAAGATTCAGGGAAGAGGTCAGACAGGGGCTCGGTGGTGGTGAGAAGGTGCTGGATGATTGGGCAAATACTGCAGAGGTGATAAGGGAGACAGCTAGGAAGATACTTGGCGTGACATCTGGAAATAGAAAGGAAGACAAAGAGACTTGGTGGTTGAATGAGGAAGTGCAGGAGCGCATAAGGAGAAAGAGGTTGGCAAAACAGAATTGGGATCAACAGAGTGATAAGAAAAGTAGGCAGGAGTACAAGGTGATGCGGCAGAGGTAAAGAGGGATGTGGCGAAAGCCAAGGAAAAGGCATATGAGGAGCTGTATGAGAAGTTGGACACTAAGGAAGGAGAAAAGGATTTGTACCGAATGGTCAGGCAGAGAGACCGAGCTCGGAAGGATGTGCTGCAAGTTAGAGCAATAAAGGATGGAGATAGAAATGTGTTGACTAGTGAGGAAAATGTGTTGAGAAGGTGGAGGAAGTATTTTGAGCAACTGATGAATGAGGAAAATGAGAGAGAGAGAGAGAGAAGGTTGGATGGTGTGGAGATGGTAAAGCAGGAAGTAGATAGAATTAGTAAATTATGGTAGATTATTAGTAGAGGATGAAGAGTGAAAAGTCGGTTGGACCAGATGGCATACCGGTAGAAGCACAGAAATGTTTTGGAGAGATGGCATTGGAGAATTTTGGAAGGTGAGAGGCCCGAGGAATGGGGAAAAAAAAAAAAAAAAGAAAAAAGTGTGTGCTGGTACTGATCTTTAAAAATAAGGGAGATGTGCAGACCTGCAGTAACTACAGAGGAGTAAAGTTGATCAGTCACACCATGAAGTTATGGGAAAGAGTAGTGGAAGCCAGGCTGAGAGAGATGACCATCTGTGAGCAACAGTATCTGTAGAGCATTGCAGACACATTATTTGCTTTAAGAATGTTGATAGAGAACTATAGAGAAGGTCAGAAGGAGTTGCATTGTGTGTTTGTGGATTTAGAGAAAGCGTACGACAGGGTGCCAAGAGAGAAGTTGTGGAAATGTATGAAGAAGTCTGTTGTGTCAGAGAAGTATGTGAGGGTGGTGCAGAACAGTGTGACAGCAGTGAAGTGTGCAGTAGAAATTACAGGCTGCTTTGGTTGGATTGCATCAAGGGTCGACTCTGAGGACTTTTCTGTTTGCAGTGATGACAGGCAGGAGTCTCTGTGGACTATGATGATTGCAGATGACTGTTATTTGTGGTGAGAGTAGGGAGCAGGTTGAGAAGAGCCTGGAGAGGTGGAGGAGTTTAGGCACCTGGGGTCAACAGTGAAAAGTAATGGACAGTGTGTTAGAGAAGTGAAGAAAAGAGTGCAGGCAGGGTGGAGTGGGTGGAGAAGAGTGATAGCAAGAGTGATTTGTGAAAGAAGGGTTTCTGCAAGAGTGAAAGGGAAAGTTTATAGCACTGTGGTGAGACCTGCGATGTTGTATGGTTTAGAGACAGTGGCATTGAGTAAAAGACAGGAGGTGGAGCTGGAGGTAGCAGGGCTGAAGATTTGAGGTTTTCGTTGGGAGTGATGAGGATGGACAGGATTAGAAATGAGTTTATTAGACGGACAGCACATGTAAGACGTTTTGGAGACAAAGTGAGAGAGGTCCGATTGAGATGGTTTGGACATGTGCAAAGGAGGGACATGGGGTATATCGGTAGGAGAATGCTGAGGATGAAGCCACCAAGAAGGAGGAAAAGAGGAAGACCAAAGAGGAGATTTATGGATGTGGTGAGGGAAGACATGCGGTTAGTTGATTTAAAAGAGGCAGATGTAGAGGACAGGGGGGTATGGAGACGGAAGATCCGCTGTGGCGACCCCTAAAAGGAGCAGCCGAAAGAAGAAGAAGAAAAAGAAGGGGCCATTTAATAACGATAGGCTACGTTTTAGTTTAATGCAGTACAGTGCTGTTTAAAGTCTGAAGACATGGAGTAATCATCTTGGACATCAACTCTGAATGTAGTGTGCTTGTCCCAATGTGTCCTTCTACAATTTAAGGGACTTGTATATAGGTGGATTCTCCACATAATCTGGCCAAAAACAACAACATTATTTAGTAAAAAAGAAAATGCAGAATCTGTGATATTTTGACATTTGTTGTTTAGAAGAAAAAAAATCCAAATGCAGAGCTTGTATTTTATATGGCAGCTAAATCATGAGTTAACATGTTTTTGAAAGGAGCCTTAAAGTATTACACCCTTCACCATAATATAAAAATGAGTGTCAAAAAAAAAAAAAAAAAAAAAGTCTTGCATGGTGGGGGTACAACGTGCAATTGTTGACACAAAAGACACACAAGCAGTTACATGATACTTATACAATGAAGCAGAAAGCTTTAAGTATTATAGAGGATTCTTTTCATTCTTGATACTCAATTCCAGATGTTGCCTTCACTTTAGACCAGGGGTCACCAACCTTTTTGAAACCGAGAGCTACTTCTTTGGTAGCGATTAATGTGAAGGGCTATAAGTTTGATACTTCTGAAATAACAAATTTGCTCAATTTACCTTTAATTATATGTTATTATTAATAATTAATGATATTCATCTATATCTAGTTATCTATTTTTTTAATATTGTTATTTTCAAATTCACACCAATGCAACTGTGATTTTAAAAAGAATAGCAACAAAAAAAAATTAGATGCAGCTTTACTGGTAAGTGGCACTGTGGTGAGCTATTTTTAGAAAAGGCCCACGGGCGACTCATGTGGTCCTTGCAGGCAACCTGGTGCCCGCGGGCACCATGTTGGTGACCCCTGCTTTAAACCATGGGTGAGGAAAAAGATCTATCAACTCGCAATTATGACAACTGCCGTTAGAATATAGAACTCTGAGTCAGCAATGTGAGTTGGTGTGAATATGTAATGCATACAGTATTCACTGTCAAAAGCTTAAAAACACCCAGGCTTTTACTGGTTTTGGCAACAAATAAAGTAAGACAAAAAGACAAGAAATGGACTGTGAATTTGGATGACTGGAAGAAAGAGAGAAAAGTGCATATATTTGTATATTTTTGGTTTTAACAAAAGAACTTATGTAAGACAAAGAACGGGAGGGAATCTGTTAGCAGACTGCTTTACATCCACAGTGAAACATGGAGGTGGAAGCATAATGGTTTGGGGTTGTTGAAGCAGGGAAGGTTGGAGACTTATTCCGGGTGCCGGAATACTGAACCAACATGGCTACCATTACATATTTCTGTGCCACGAAATTTCCGTCTGGACTGTGGCTTATAGGAACCAACGTCACCAAACAGCAAGACAGTTGAATCATACGTCCAAACTCTGTAGGAAGCAAACAGTCGACTGCTGTGTTATCTATTATGGAATGTCCTGCCCAATTACCTCACCTAAATCCTATTGAACTGCACTGGGGTAAACTGGATCACAAGATCAGAAAGAACTATCCAACTAGCTAAGAACAACTCTGGCAAGATTTACGAGGTTTTTTAGCTAAATGTTTGGAGGAACGAGCTGTGTCTGGATTTCGAGTGTGTGTAAAGCTGTTATTCATGCTAAGATAGGAAAATAAAGTGTGACGTCTGTACATTTATACATTTGTTTTGGTCAAAGTAAATCTTCATGTTACAATACCTACTTTGTTGAATATAAGCAAAACAAACATGCATTTGTGTCTCAAAAATGATAAAAACCTTAATGATAAAAAACTTTTGACAGGCACTGCATCTATGTACATACAGAAATATATATGTGTGTGAATTTGGACTACGTTTCTATATATTTATACTGTTATTTTTAGGTTATGAGATGTTTTTGTCGTATTGCTTGCTGAAGTCAAAGGCAATTTTCTTTTTACTCTGTAGACTACAAAAGTGGTAGTAACTACATTCATGGTAGAATTCACCAGTGTCATCGTTTTTTTTTTTCTGTCTCAATAACATCAAGTGTAAAAGAAAGTGTGGTGAGGGAACAACTTTTATAGCTGCAACAAGTTTATAGCTGCTATAAAGTGCATGATAAGAACTAACATGTCTCGCGAAAGTTACAAATCACAAATGTGTTCAATTATAAACAGTTGCCAAATCGCTGTGTTTAATATGCAGTGAACACTTTCACAGGGATGTGCTGTTATAGGAAAATAATAAATAACATGCATCATACCACCTGTTCTACTTAATGTCTTTCGTAGGTTATGTTAAATTTTTTATAAGTGCTTCAATTTATACATGTATTTTTAAAAAGTTTGGCAGACATACAACACAATAATATACTAAGCCTACTTCGACAATGTCAGAGTCAAAAATAAAAGCCATAATCACGGGGCCACAAGCAAACCTATGATTAACCTGACACTTCAGTGATTAAACGCGTAAGTGCAACATCATTGTGGTTTTTCTACAAGACTAAGTGGCTCATAAAGCTGGGCAACATCTGCAGTTATTCCTTTCCCTCCCACACACACAAATAACTTTAATTTAGTTCCCCCTAATGTACCCCCGCCACCCCTGCAGGTCCAATCATAACTGTGTGTTCCCGACCCACTATAATTGCCCTACCTACTGTTGTGCTGGATGTGTTGGATGCTTTCTCTCTGATAATAACCTTGAGACTTTCACACTAATAATACATCAGTGCACGAGCCCAAGCTCATTAAAAAAATGGAGGAGAAAATTAACCACAAAGTAAGATGAAATGCACACGAGCTCCTGCTCTAGACAGCGACATCATTTAAACACATGCATGCACTGAATTAAAAAAATTACGAAATAACACCAAATATGTATCTTTAAAAAAGAAAAAGTAAAGTGAAAGAGCACTGACTATTAAAAGCACCACAATTCTTTAAATTTTTTTTTTCTAAAAGTATCAGACTTTCAATTGAACTAACAATTAAAATAAAATAAAAATTTTATTTGTCACACATATTCATACCGAGTACGACATGTAGTGAAATGCTTTCTTCCCACTGTCCAATACGTAAACATAAAAAATCGAATATAAGGCAAAAATAAAATAAAACAAAAATAAGTACATTAAAAGTGTAGTTAAAAAAAAAACAATATGATTATATTATATATATATATATATATATATATACATACACACACACACACACACACACACACACATATACATACACATATACATATACACACATATATAACACACGAATTGCACACAAAGGGATGGACCCTCTCAATGTTGCAGGTGTAGGTGCAGGCATAAAAATTTCTTATCACCCGAGAGGGTAGTTTAAATTTCCTGAGGCGTCTCAGATGTTACAGACGCTGCCAAACCTTCTTCACCAGGGTGTTGATGTGACAGGACTAAGACCGGTCCTGTATGATGTGAACACCTAGGCACCAGAAAATGTCCACTCTCTCTTCTGGGGTCCCATTGATTACAGCTCCTGCTTCATGCTGAAGTCCACTATCAACTACTTAGTCTTGCTGACATTCAGGAGAAGATTGTTCTCCTGGAATTATCTCTCCAGGTTTTTATCTCCTGTAGGTAGGCAGTCTCCTCATTGTTTAAGATCAGGCCCACCACAACAGTGTCGTCCTTGATGATTGTGACTAGATGGTGCAGAGCAGGGGGCTCAGAACAGAACCCTGAGGAGCTACACTGCTGAAGGTGAGGGTGGATGAGGTGTGTTTGCCCACCCGTAAGGCTTGTGGTCTGTCTGTCATTATTATGTTATTATGATTAAAATATATTATATATTATTAAAAAAAATATATCAATTCATTTCCACAACATAATTGATATATTTTATACACTATTCAGGCACAATTACCTCCTCACAGTAGCACTTGGGAATGAGTGGGATATACAGTATTAGGCAGCAAATGGACAGTCATTAGTCCATTTGTTATTTTGTTATTACCCCATAAGTTATTTTGAAAGGAGGACAAATGTGTAAGTATCTGAACGACTGTGACAAGATCCAAACTGTGAGGTTCAGACTACTGGGATGTAGCTTCCCCAAAATAGCAAGTCTTGTAGGGTTTTCCAGTTATGCCGTGGTTAGTCCCTGACAAAAATTGATGCTGGCTATGATCGACAGGTGTCAGAACACACAGAGTCACGACTCGCTGCATACGGGGCTGCATGGCCACAGACTGCTCGGAGTGCCCATGCTGACTTTTGTTCACTGCTTACTATGTGCATGTGAGCATCAGATGTGGATGTTGAGTCCTGGCATTCATGTGGATGTTACTTTGGCACACACCACCAGGCAAAACATAGTTGCAGATCAAGTACACTTTTTCATGGTGTTGATTTTGCCTCCAAATTCCCCAAGTCTTAATCCGATCAAGCACCTGTGGGATGTGCTGGACAAACAATTTCAATTCATGGAAGGCCCACCTCATACCTTACAGCATTTAAAGGATTTGCTGCTAATGTCTTAATGCCAGATACCACAGCACACCTTCAAAGGTCATGTGGAGTCCAGGAATTAATCGGTAAGAGTGGTTTTGGTGGCATAAGGTGGAACTACACAGTATTAGGCAGGCGAATATAATATTTTGGTTGCTCAGAGTATATAGAGGATACAGAGAATATCAGAGGAAATATAGTGTTGGAATTACAACTATATCATAATTCTACCACTTAGTCTACCAGTTTCCATTTTGAATGTATCATGTGACCGAACACAAGAACACAAGGAAACACAACAAAACAAGAAAAATTCCTAAAATTTGTAAATGCATGTGAATAAAATGTATTTGATATGAATCAGCAACCTTCGGTTAGACAGAATGTGAATCTTGGGCAAACTGTTTTCCCCCTTAAAATACATAAGAATGATGAAATAATTCAAACAATGCTGTGTTATTAAATAAAGAATAAATAAAAAATCTAATCAAATTATTATTGATTCTTTCTGTACATATGTTTATATATCTATATGTTTTTATACTAGAAAATAACTATAATGTAAAGCATGCCATTTTTTCTCAATGCAAAGAGTAAAGCAATTTTTTTCTTTTCTGATACTAAAACCTTGAGTATCATATGACACCAATAAAGCTGTAAACATATATTTTATAAAAATATATAGAAACTATTTTTTAAAAATGACTAAGCTTTAAAATGGTCTTCAAAAAAATATTTTTCTTTAAAATAATAATAAAAAAAACTACTGAACTTTCATTGACTAAAACTGTGGTTTTCTTTGTTTGGGAAAAAAGAAAGAAAAAAAAAACATTTCCTGTTTGCCAGTCCAGTATTTAATATTTTTTCCTTCTCTTTAAACAAATCTTTGGTATCTGATCAGTACAATGTCTACCCTGTTATCCTGGATTTTATATCTAATTAATCAACCTAATTGCAACATACTTTATTATTTTAGATTATTATTATTTTAGATGTATTAAGATTGGTGTATGATTTTAAAAAGTAGGTCAATCCTACTACTTCTGTAGACATACTTATTCACACATAAATATGTCTACAGAAGTAGTAGGATTTACCTACTTTTTAAAATCATACACCAATCTTAATACATCTAAAATAATAATAATCTAAAAGATTATATTTATAAATATTTTATAATATATTTAGATTATAAATGTTTTAATCAGTTTTTGCTTTTATTTCCCACCGCTCGGCTGTTTGTGAGTACAGAAAAACAGTTCAATGATGAATTCAGCAAACAGAGTTTGTCATGACACCATTTGTTAATTTGGTTTATTCTCTTTTTCTTCATCAAAAAGATGTTTGTGAATATTGAAAACTCTGAAACTTCTAGCTCCCGTGAGACTGACGCAATCGCACTGGAACGGCTGCGAGGAGAGTTTCGTGGCTTTTTTGTTGTCGTTTATTGTTCTCGTTATTTCCCCATCAAGGGACTGATTGCAAGCGAAGAAAACTAGGTGGTTTCCTTACTTGCTGAAGAGATTAACTTCCACAACGTGCTTCCAAAGGAGCAGACAGTGCGACAGGACGACCACCATTTAGAAAATCTGGTGAGTGAATTTAAACGTTATAAACCATGTTTTTTATGTTATGCACATTTTACAGCATTCAATAACTGGCAGGATTACATCATCTTGTCCATCTGTTTCTTTCTTTCTTAGGATGCCAGTGACATGGACTTGTATCAACAAATTCCAGTATGAATCCTCTGTTTTGACCTGGAACGTCCACAGCTACACCCTTTCTGATGTGCATCATTTTGAAAGCGAATTCAGTAATAAAACTGGACAAACTGCCTCAGGCCTTCTGTCTTCTTTATGGACTAATTTATGCCCTGCAATAGAACTACCCAAAAAACACTTTCCATTTTGTCCAGCAGGCATTTCTTTACCTTGAAAAGGTTGACACTTCTTTTTTTAAAAAGGTGTAAAAAAAAAATTGGAAAACTAGTTTTAAATTAGTTTCTTTACTCATTTGTAATTTAAAATTAAAAGAACTAAAAGAAAAGATTTTCTTTGCTTGCTTTTGTACTGTATATAATTTCTTCTTCTTCTTCTTCTTCTTCTTCTTCGCTGCTCCCATTAGGGGTCGCCACAGCGGATCATCCGCTCCATACCACCCTGTCCTCTACATCTGCCTCTTTTACACCAACTACCTGCATGTCTTCCTCACCACATCCATGAACCTCCTTTTGGCCTTCCTCTTTCCTCCTACCTGGTGGCTCCATCCTCAGCATTCTTCTACCAATATAATTTATGTCCCTCCTCTGCACATGTCCAAACCATCTCAATCTCGCCTCCCTCACCTTGTCACCAAAACATCCTACATGCGCTGTCCCTCTAATAAACTCATTTCTAATCTTATCCATCCTCGTCACTCCCAACGAAAACCTCAACATCTTTAGCTCTGCTACCTCCAGCTCCACCTCCTGTCTTTTACTCAATGCCACTGTCTCTAAACCATACAACATCGCAGGTCTCACCACAGTCCTATAAACTTTCCTTTCAATTTTGCAGATACCCTACTATCACAAATCACTCCTGTCACTCTTCTCCACCCACTCCACCCTGCCTGCACTCTTTTCTTCACTTCTAACACACTCTCCATTACTTTGCACTGTTGAACCCAGGTACCTGAATTCCTCCACCTTCTGAAGCTCTTCTCCCTGCAACCGCACCACTCCACTGCCCTCCCTCTCATTCACACACATGTACTCTGTCTTACTCCTACTGAGTTTCATTCCCTTCTCTCCAGTGCATATCTCCACCTCTCCAGGCTCTTCTCAACCTGCTCCCTACTCTCACAACAAATCACAATATCGTACTGTATATAATTTAATGTAAGTAAAAGGTTAAGTGGAACAATTTGACAGAACAAAATACTTCAAAGCATTTAAGTATTAAAGTATTTAAGTCTATTTAACTAAAAATAATTTTTAGAACAACTTAAAAATGTAAGTTATCTTTACTCAAATGAAACAAAATTTTATTAAGTAAACATTGCTGAATTATTTTTAGGGCAACCAGTTTCCTCCAATTTTTTTAAGTAAAATCAACTCATCTGGGCTTAAAGTGCTATAAACATAATAATAATCAAATTTAAAACAGATTAGCATGAATAAACAACGGTTTTATAATCACATTGTGCAGCATGAATCAACATCAAATCAGTCCACCGAGATTCTCATCTCTATTTAATCACTCTCAATCCTCTAATCGTCTGAATACAGTTAAGCGGTTGTATTTTTAGTACTACACAAATCCTGGCTAAAAGCTTAAAAAAGAAAGTGAGAAATTTATCTTTCTGAATCGATGCCATGGGGTCTAAGGAAGTGGCCTCCCTGCCCGACTCCGAGTTCTGTGCCACAGTCAGTGGGTTGGAGCTGACGACTGACTCTATAATCCTCCACAGCAGCAGTCTGGCACGTTGATGCCTCGCTGTGCTTAGTCTCAAAGTCAGAAGAAATATATTAAGACACAAAGTCAGAGACGGGGAGGGGGAACGGAGATGGCTGGGCTTCATAATTTGTGCGAAGTGTATACACAGAGCGAAACCGATCCTGTCGTGTAAACTCATGCCAAAGTAATAACGCAAAGAAGCCAAGTGGAAGCTTTGTGTAAATCAGCGTTATGTCACGGCTCCATAAAAAACTTTTTTTTCCCGGGTGGATAATGGTCGTAGTGCTCCATTGCTGCTAGTGTTCTTACTGTTATATAACACGCTCCTGACAAAACAGAACACTTACCGTGATTAAATACCAAAACACTCATAGTGTGTACCTCTAAATCCAGAGAGTTTGACAAAAGTCTGAATAAACAGCACACTAACATGACTGAATGACAACAGCGGGAACTGTTTTGGCTCCACCACTTATGGGATACATTTCTGGATAGAAATATTGCTTATTATATTTAAGATTATATTTTGTTTGATCGTAGTGCTTCCTGATACTTCTTACATAATGGGGGAAGAAGACTACATACAAATATATTACATACCTACTTCCCTGTCCTCATTGGTTCTATTTTCTAAGCAGACAAATGAAAATTGTGGAAATTTCTTGGAAATAATGTCTTATGCCCTGTAGTTAGTCTTACCTGATAAGCTGCATTCAGTTAAGTAATTTAAATAACTCTATGTATACTATATGGACAAAGTATAGGGACACCTGACCTTTCCAGCCATATCTGGCACCCCCCCCAAACTGTTACCCCAAAGTTTGAGGAACACAACTAAATAGGATGTTTTTGGATGAGGTGGCATTAACTTTTCCCTTCACTTGATCTAGGAGACAAAAATCTGTTTCAGAATGACAATACCCCTGTGCACAAAGCCAGCTCCTTTAAGATATGTGTAAAATCTTGAGTGGCCTGCTATAGAGCTCTGTCCTCAGCCTTACTGAACACCTTTGGGATGAATGGGAACAATGACTGCACCCCAGGTCTCCTCACCCTACATCAGCACCCTGCATTAACACCAATCTTTCAATTTACTAAACATCCTTGTAGCTGAGATCAGCACAAAGCTCCACGAGCCCACTCTGATATTTAGTGGAACATCTATAAAAAGAGTGTTATTATAGGAGCAAATGTAGACTGGGATGTTAAAAAAAAAAGACACAAATCTTAAGGTCAGGTGTGCACAAACATTTGTCCATTTACGTTTATGGCATTTGGCAGATGCCCTTATCCAAAGTGCTTTGAAATCTCCATCAATATATACATTCTAATACTGGTTCATTATGCCACAGAATAAAACACTGTTAGGAGAGAAACTGTCCATACAGTGTATGTCTAAATATAAGTCTGTTTATATAAATCTCCAGCAATTCTACATTCAGAGTTAAAATGCCAATGCTGTTTTATCTCCAGTAAGGATAACATTCACCTGGTTTAAAGGAAAAGCTGATTAATCTGCTACACAAGATTGAAATACATGAGAAGAGGCTAAGATTAAGACATTAACAGTACCAAAGGTGGAAAGTAATGAAGTACAATAATTTGTTAATGTACCTTAGTAGATTTCTTTCTGGCTTCAGTGCTTTGCTTCATTTATTTTTCGGACAACTTTTTACTTTCACTCTTTAAATTTGTACACAAATATCTGTACTTTCTACTTCTTACATTTTCAAACCAGACTCGTTACTTTACTGTTGTTTTGATCTATTTGGTGACATGATCAATATCCATTCTTCTCATTTCGTGGCTTTTTCAACCTACCACTGGTGTGTAGCATTTCCTGGCTCTCACGCACCACAGATGTAGGCTAGCCTATGAAGCTAACAACGAGCACGGCAAAAGGCAACAAGAAGTCTGGGGTTAACGTGGATGAGAGGGAGGACAGAGGGAGTCAGTGATGTAAACATGACTGGGAACAGAGACATTCCTGATCATTATCATCTTTTCTCTGCTTGTGTTCTATATGGTGGATGTTCAGCCTGGATACATTCATTAGGTAACAACATTTGAAATTAATTTTGTATTAAGATATTAATATGATGTGAGGTTCAGTTCCAGCGTGACACTAAAACAGGCAGTCGAAATGGCACATTTTTACTAAAGTAGAAATATACAATTAAATCCTTGCTGAGGGCACTTAATTCTGAATACACCCCGATGTGCTGAGGTATATAGCTGACTAAATATAGAAATAAACCCGCATGTGACGATGCATACATACATACATATGTATATATATATATATATATATATATATATATATATATATATATATATATATATATATATATATACACAGTACAGACCAAAAGTTTGGACACACCTTCTCATTCAAAGAGTTTTCTTTATTTTCATGACTATGAAAATTGTAGATTCACACTGAAGGCATCAAAACTATGAATTAACACATGTGGAATTATATACATAACAAAAAAGTGTGAAACAACTGAAAAATGTCATATTCTAGGTTCTTCAAAGTAGCCACCTTTTGCTTTGATTACTGCTTTGCACACTCTTGGCATTCTCCTGATGAGCTTCAAGAGGTAGTCACCTGAAATGGTCTTCCAACAGTCTTGAAGGAGTTCCCCGAGAGATGCTTGGCACTTGTTGGCCCTTTTGCCTTCACTCTGCGGTCCAGCTCACCCCTAAACCATCTCGATTGGGTTCAGGTCCGGTGACTGTGGAGGCCAGGTCATCTGGTGCAGCACCCCATCACTCTCCATCTTGGTCAAATAGCCCTTGATGCCTTCAGTGTGACTCTACAATTTTCATAGTCATGAAAATAAAGAAAACTCTTTAAATGAGAAGGTGTGTCCAAACTTTTGGTCTGTACTGTATATATATATATATATATATATATATATATATATATATATATATATATATATATATATATATATATATATATATATGAACATTTCCCTCCCAGCACAGTATGAAAATGTTTGCGAGCATTTAAAAGAACAACAGCAAACCAACAAACAAGCATATGAAATAATGACAAGGAACCAAAAAGCAGACAGACGCACACACACAAGGCCAGAAGGGAGAGAAAGCTCAGCATTGCTATAGACATCACTGACACTTTGATATTATCCAGCATGGTTATCCAAAAGGCTTATCTGATTTGTGGTTAAAACTGTTAAGCTTACCACAGCACCCCTCAAAAAAAAAAAGCCCTGCGAAGTCATGCTTCCATGGCAACAACCCCAAATGCAAGCAAACTATGATCAGTAGGACTCGGTAAAAAAGTCTACTGTAATGAAAAAATAAATAAATAAATAAAATGCTGCATGAGTCAGGGTTGAAGCACCTTCAGCTCAAACTAATGCAAGCAGGCTAATGGCTGTAAAATTGCGGCGACGCCCGCTTCGGAAATGACAAAGTATTTCACTAGCCTCGAAAGTCTCCTCAATAACGAGCACATCTGCAAAAGTGTATCCAGTGAGCCCGAAAAAACAATTACGCGTAATTAGTGGATAAAGATTGCTGATTGGTCTTATTGCCGCCAGAGGAAAGCTCTCTGAAGTTGAAAAAGGTTAGCTCTATAAAGAGACAGACCTGCCGCGAGTGACGAAATGAGGCCATTTTTTGCTTTTACAGCTTTTTGCTGGCGTTTGGGTCTTTTCCAGCTCATTAAGAAATAGGCACACTCCCCCTGAGTCCAGCATCCAGCTCACTTAGTTGCTGGGTACCTCCTGAGCTATTTCATTTAAATTCATGCACAGGAGAAGAATATAATTATAAAAAATTAATAAATAAATAATGGAACAAAAAAAAAAAAAAAAAAGAAGAATCCCTGAACATGTACTCAGGGGATAAAATCATTCCCTATAGCACTGAATATATATCTATATAATATTGCATAATTCTTTGAAATGATCTGGATATATAATTTCGATATCGATTGGCAACGCCTGTTCTGTAGCTGAAGAAAAGACTGGTCTGAGTGCATGCTGTCATCTTGTGCATTTTAAAATGCCATAGTAGAGAGCAAGAGAGAGAGGGAGAAAGAGCGAAAGAGAGAGAGAGAGAAAGCAAAGCTCCTCTTCCCAGAAGCAAAATGCTGCCAACAAATAACAGTCCATGCCAACCACCTCCCAAGGACTGATACCCATGGAGAACTCATCTGCTGCGTCCTTATCACCTTCTTAGAGCAAAAACAGCACGACTGGGATGAGGCTCGGGGAGGATGCGGTGCCACCGGCGGCCCTGCGATATAAGCTGTTCAAGTTTGCACATTAAGCAGGATAATTCGTGTCCTCGTTATCGTGCCGCAACGTAGTCGCGTGTCGGCTCGGCTTAAAAGCTTACATCATTTGAACCGGTTACTGCAGTCCTCCAGTACCTAATGATACTGGTTAAACAGCAGAGTCTCGCTAAGTAAACGGACAGTTTGGACATATAGAGATTAAGTCGACAAATATCAGCAACACAAATATTAGCTTTTACAAACTGTCGAAAATGAGCAGTTACTTTGTAACTCTCATAGTGCAAATACAGCCGAGCACTGAAAATCCGGAGGCAATCCCAGGAACAATGGGTATGCGGAAGGAAAAGGATTAAAAAGGGGCAGAAAATGTTCGGTACGTTTACGGAATCTCTCAATGGGAATTTCATCTGGGAAATATTCCAAATTGAAAAATGACCAGGAATGAATCGGAATTTATGGAAATTTATAAGAAATTTGGGGAAATGTATAGAAACTGTATCATACACAAACATTTTGTTGCACAATAGTTTACACACAGCACAAGGACGTTTTACACATATGTATGGAACATGTATGTAATTTAACATTTGACATTATTTCGTGTGAAGGACTCAAGAAAGTATCTGTGATATGTTATAAAGGAATGCACAGTGTATGCAGGGGGCATGTCCTCAATAGTCCTGCAGTAAGTGGGCTGTGTGAATGTGTTTGAATGTGCAGGGTAGAAATTAAACTGAAATTGTTCCCTGTTATAGATTAACCAGCATTTCTGTAAATGCCCAGTTTATTTCCATTCACTCCCATGGAAAGTTTTCAGTCTTGAAAATTCCTGGAGCCCCAGGTAGGAACACGCTCCGAACAGATCCCCAGAATTTTGCGCACAAACATTCACTGTAGGAATTCAGATTAACTAACCCTGTATATTTTTCTGTGGAAGAAACCTAAGAACCCGAAGAAACCTAATAGACACCTACAGGGGGGGTGGCGTCGAACTCGACCCAACTCAGGCTCCAACAATGGACCCTGGAGAAGAACAGTGGCAATCCTGTGATTATTAAAAATACCAAAGAAACTTAGCTCGCTTCTTAGCCATGCATTAAAAAAAAAGTTCTTTTATAACAGATTGAGGTGGTGAGAACATCTGGAGACGAAGCCTGTGCTCTGTCATCCTGATTGCAGTTTCCCCATACATGCAAAGTGAGAGTGACTATATATCTCGAAAAGATTAATCTCACACCGGCAAATTCACCTCATAATGCATCAAAGACTGCGTAATCACACTAAAAAAAATAAATAAATAAATAAATGAAGGGTAGGTGATGGGGCATTACTTAAATTTGTCAGGTTTGCTGCTTGATGTTTGCTATTCGATTTACAAATACAATCATTACGAGGAGATTTATTTTTCCGTAAACTGTCAGGTGAGCATCATTAGAATAAAGTCACCACAGATGTCAGCTTCAAAAATAGTGCTGGCTGAAAATGTTTAAAGTGTTGGGTAAGTCAGTGGGCACGGTGAACAAAGAGGCTCTGTACTCAGAGGAGAGCTGGAAAGAACCGACTGCCCCTCCGTCTGCATGCCAGTGCTGGTCTGAGTGAATGCAGAGGACTGCAGTGAATGAAATGGAGGGAACGAGGAAGGCGAGCAAAAGTGCTCTTTAAATTGACTCAATTTGCGTCTGTACAACAAGCCTTTTTTCCCCCCAAGAGGAATTACAGGACAGTGTTGTATCGGCAGCCTCCAACATCACTACTCATTAGTGTGAAATTCGCACGCTTTGAGGACCCAAGCTAAAAATATCACTGTATTAATCAGCCGTGACATGAACATTATCTATCACTTTGTTGTTAGAAGCTGAATGAGAGCGAATGAGGAAAGGAGGCTCGCTGAAGCTAACAATATCAAACTATCGCTGCCGTGTAAAGAGCTGCTTAGCAAATTACGATTGTTGGATTGCTAAATTCAGGTCACCAGTGTCATGTCATGCCTCTCAGCATTTCATAGTTGCTCTGTGTAATAACGCTACAAAAAGAAACAAGGGTTACCGTAGTACGATTTTGTCCAGACGGAGAACTATAACTAAATGACACACTATACACTATGCTATCTAGTGTAGGAATTTTAGATGGTTGGTAGCACCTTAAATGGAACACTAACACTAATAGAAAATAAACCATTTCTCAGCTGCAAATGAATGAACGTATCAACGGCGTGGTTTCAGACGAAAATTAATTCCTTCATTCCACGAAATAGGGGGTCGTTCCCTTCCCTGGGAAATGATGTGAACCTAACTGTAATATACAGTTATATAGTAATCTAGAATTTTATGCATTAATAATAGCCTTCAAGAAAACAAAATATCCACAATTTTCTAGGTAGTGAATCATCCAGTCATAATATTACTACGTGGAACAGAATAGTGCATATGTCCAAGTAATTTGTGGCCATTTTGAGTAAAAAAACCCCCAAAACACACACAAAAAAAAAAACAGTACACTATTAGATTCGGTGTTGAAAACCCTCGTCATCGTTACTTTTTACACCCAACATTAATTCTATCACCATTAGACATAGGTGTGACGTTCACCACAAGTAAACGCAGCTTCACAAAATCTCCGTCACCTGGAAGCCACACCCCCTCATCGATCACATCCCCAACAGTACACACTCTGTTTGTCGATTGAATAAGTGCATGATCCGTGGATATGAAGTGCACCACTGCTTGTTGGAATTGTCATTATGAACACACTAATCGCACTATTTAAACTACAAAATAAGTAATAGTGTATGAGATATCGATTTGGTGGAAAAAGATTGACAGAATGCATTTTTATATAATTTTAAAATGAAAAGTTATTGGTGGCTGAATATATACAGTAAAACGAGCAAACCGCCAACCCACAAACACTCTGTAATGCATGACGAAGTCTGCAATGCATCAAACTGAAAGCACAAGCCATTTGTTTTCCCGTTCTGAACAAGACTGGAGCTTTAAAGGGTCACTTGGCTGGGACTTAAATGATGCCATCGTGCTTGTGATCGATGAACCAAAGGAAGACACAGGACACTTGGTAAGGTTTTTCTGGACGAGCAACAAAGGAAGGTGACATCTGAGCACACTGTCAGGTCCCATTACTGTGTCAGGAGGAGAACGCAAGGCCTTGCACTAGCCAAAGGCTTTCACCAGCTGTAGGAAATGGGAAGTGACTGAGTGTAGCCGTCCAGAGACGATAAGAGCAGTCAAAGTTATTGATCAGGTCTGTCATTCTGCTTTTGAGGTGAAGAACGGCCTACTTCTCTCCAACCACAACCTAATTAAAAATGATCAGGCCATGCAGAAATGTGAAGAGGGAATTGCAGGTGGTTTGACAATGAAATTGAATTTTTTTTTTCCAATGGCGAGATCCTTTTTAGAATTCTAAAAAAAAAACAAAAAAAACAATCGATGTGTCAAACCAATACATAACAGTGATAAATGCTGGATGATTTATTTATTTTTTATCTGCTCACAGATTAGAAAAGGGGAGAAGTGTTGCCAGGTACTCCCAATGAAAGCTCATTTTAAAAATAGACTGAAGGGCATGTGTGCTTCCGGTGAAATAAAAATCTTTCATATTACAATATCAAGGACTCTCAAAACTCTAGGTGTCATTTATTTTCCCTAAATTCCTCATATTAGTCATTTTAGAGTTCTTATTTTTAGATTAGCTGAAATGATTGATGTCTTTTTCATGAGTTCTAAGCAAACATTTGTTTCCACTAAAGAAAGTCAGAAATCATGCTGTATGGAAAGTCCTTCCAGAGTACCTTCTCCACTAATCACTTTGTCAGAAGGTCTTTTTTTTGTTGAAGTCCATGCATAGCCAGGTTACGCCGTTGATGGACACGGCGAAAGTTGTGCCCGACAGAGGATGAACTTGTAGAGATAGGAAGTTCCAACATAGTTCAGTGGAGATCTGAAGAACCATCTGGTTCTCAGTATGGACTGTAGATGAAGAAAAATCGTTCAGCACGAACAGATAGTCGGTCATCGGCAGTGACCTAGGGGGCACTTCAACTGATGCACACATCCATGCATGGACACAGAAAAATGCAATGTTCCTCAAACATGAAACACAAATCAAATACTCTCAATACTAATATTTTCTCATTCTGGACAACCAGACTACACCACATGGTCAAGATCTCTGGACAAGAGCGTCTGCTAAACAAATGTGAATGTACACGTCCTTGAATGCTTCAGCATTAGGATTTACTTTCACTGTATCAAAGCACCAGCATCACAATACCTCTGTGCACAATGCAAGCGCTATAAAGACCTGTTGTCCACGCACACTCTGACTATAACTCTTGTATATGCTTTTTACACATCCTATTCCTTTCACAATAATCTCCACTCGCCTGGGAAGGCGTTCCACTAGATTTTAGAACGTGGCTTTGGGAATTTCTGTTCATTTAACCAGAAGTATCATTCAGTTTATTGAGATTGAGTTCAGGGCTTTGTGCTTTGGGAAATCGGGTCTTCACAGACCTTACTTTATGCACAGCGACAGCATCATGATAAATCTTGTTTGTGCCCCTCAGTTCCAGTACAGAAAAATTGCAATGCCACAGCATACGTAAACATACGTTATACAATTGTGTGCAACTTTGTAGCAGCAGTATGATGGAAAATCGCACTGTATACCCTACTGACCCCCCCAAGAAAGTTTCATTCTTGCATGCTCAATTGTAATTGATGCCTACTTCAATAAGAACTGCTGAGTGAAGCCCAGTCTACACTCTGACCCACAAACATGCCTGCAAGCATTAAGCATGCCAACTCATCTACAGATCTGTAAAGCAGGAAGAAGACATAATGCTAGGGTTAGCTTGTGGTCATTACTACGGCAAAAAAAAAGAGATGAAAAAGAACTTTTGGAATACACTGCAAAAACAGCAACAGAACTAAATTTAAAAATGCGTTGTGTCATCTGTCAAAAACATAAAAATGGCGTGTTTTTTTTTTTTTTTTTCCAGGCACAACCGATTTAAAAAAAAAAAAAACTACTTGAATACAGAATGAAAGCAGACTACATAAATATTGTGAAAAAAAAGACTACTTGTTGAATCAAATGTTTACAACCAACCACTTGCACAACCTTCCATAACGTACTGCTCGGTGCTACTCTGTTACAGTTTTTCTTTGTCTCATGTTTTTTGTTTTACTTTTTACACTAAATGCTGCACGTGAGAACTTTCAGTTGTTAGTTTAGAGTATTTGGTATTGTTGTGTTCCTTTTGTTTATTTGTGCTGTTTGCTGTAGCACATTGGTCCTAGGGAAGCGTTTCGTTCTACTGTGTATGGTTGAAATGCCAATAGAGCCTACATGCCTTGACTTGACTAGTGAGACACATGGTTAACACTTTAATGACAAAAGGTTTCAATCACAAAATGAATTTTCGCCCTCAAAGATGAGCTGCCAGAAAGTCCCTAGAATAAATGCATTAAATATCTACTAGCACAGAAGGACGTTCATTTCATCTACAATTTGTCCGGCCTTGGTTATAAAGTACAGGCTATTAGAAAGAATATTTTCCTGTGTCTTTAATAGAAATGTGAAAGCTCAAAAGGTGTACCGTCTAAAATAAGAGCTTTTCTTCGGAAATGCCAGGATATTGTGCATTCAGGCTTTATTTTAATATTAATGCATGCCTTGAGGTTCTGCTGGCTGAAGTCAACTTTGTTTAAATGTTTAATTTACCCGAGATTAAAATCTGAATATTGCTTTGCATAGGTAATGAGGCGGTAGGGGGGGTGATGCGCCTGGGGCTCGAGCTGAATTACTGAGGAGCTGCTGGAGCAGAGCTTAGTGTCCTGTGAAAGCCTGTCCTGCATCCGCAGCCATTTATCAGCTCCTAGCCTGCCGATAGGATTAGAAGCGCATTCCGTCAGCCCACGGCTTCTGGCTGCCGGCTAGTTCTGTGCAGCCTCGTTACAGTCACTTAATATAGGTCCAGCACTTAATATAGGGCGCAGTGCAAGAATTATTCCTCTTTATGATTGCTCCCCCAAGCGCCATTTGTTTCGGTAACAACGTGGGCCGATCGGCAGGGGGTAGGCTGACTAACAGGGCATTAGGCATTTTTATATTTCTATTTCCACGCATGTTTCTTTCAAAAACAGCTTACAATCGTGGCACCAATCCAAGCATCGAGCGGAACAGCTCTGCCTTAGGGGTCTTTTCAAGAGCAGTCCATCAGCAGCTCTACGAGGTTTACGCACAACCTCGTAATCACCATCTTATCATATTAACCACTGAACATTTTGTTACTTACTCCAGTGGCACTTCAGGGAGGAGTAGCTCAAAAATCTCGAGTACGCTTCAGTTTAAAATATTCATTGTCACACAAGGCAGGTGCTTAAGTGTTCCGCACAGACGATGCTTCGAAGATGCTGTTGTGAATTCTCGTCAGTTTGGGGCCATCAGCGAATGAGTCATGTAGTACGCCTGGGCGATTTCAACATCTCTCTACGATTTTACACTGCCTTGATGTCCAGTATCATTTACTCGGATTACATTATCTTAACTTCCAAAGGAGGTCTAACAAGCTAACATCAGGAGAGCAAAACAAGTATCAGTAAGCAGTCTTTTTCTCTGCATTAAAGCTGGAGACGAGCCAAACAACCTATCAATCTGGAGTGTACAATCTGGAATCTACTCTACCCCACCCATCTCACATGTTCTTGACGAGACTTGTTTTTGCTTTTCTGTCACGCCAGACGAGGAATGTTTTCATTACGAGTTCATTAACGTCAACTCGTTATGAACACGCAATGAACTCGTAATAAAATCTATTAAAGTATATCTGACTAGTGTCTCATATGACACCGGCGTAAAAATAAATACGAAAAAAAAATAATCAGCTGTACAAGTAAGTGGCAAATCTAACACTTATACAAATAATATTAATGGTGAAGATAATTCGATGATTAAAAAACATAAATAACTGGCTTTCCTTTGCTCTAAGAAACATTTAAAACAGCAGATAAAGAACAAAAATTGTTACCATGTGGAGGAGAAATCTATACTGAAAAACTTTACTTTAGAAAAAGAAAACTGTTTCGTGCAGATGCACCTTTAAAAAAATAAGTAAAAGCACCATCCAGCTAGGTTCTGTGATTGCTGCTGCCAGCAAGCAGCTCCGGACTGCACATCTGGGAATATTATTATATATCCTCAGACCCCCCTGCAATCTTTTTATACCTTAGATGTAAGAAATGTGTGCGTTTCTGTCTTTTTTATTTATTTTTTAAATAGACCATTTAATTGAGGAAGGGGGAAAATCTATATGGTACAAGTCCAATACAAAAAAACTACTTCAAAACCTTAATATAAAGGGAATCTGATGGAAATAAGTTGATCAGCATTTTCTTTTCAAGGCTAAATATAAAGAACAAGAAAAGCAATGTTTCCCTCAATTATTTTCAGCCATATGCGAGTTAGTGAGTTCCTGCTTGTGTGTTTCTAAAATAACAGTGCCGTTACTGTTTTCTCTACTTAGCACTGCTAGAAAAGACATTAGCCACGTTGTCATCGTCACCTTTTTTCGCTACACATCTGGATTTGGTCGAACCAATTCCGTGGCTCGTGTAGACGATTCCTCATTCACACACACACACACACACACACACACACACACACACGCACAGGAAATTACGCACATTAACTCTCTCAGATTGACCAAACTAAAGTGACGGACTTGTACCTGAAGCATCCTGCTGACTGCTGCTAGCAGTCGTAATTAAATCCTCAGGACGGATTTAGAGTGACGCATGACCGCTGGCTTTCAAGCTGTGTGAAAGTGACTTTACCTTCATTTTTACCGTCATTGAGCCTGGTAGATCATAACTACAGCCAGGGAAGATGCTGTTCGGTTCAAAGATTCAATTTTTTAGCACTTTTGCAGTGAGTGCTAAGCAATGCGCACATGCTGCTTCACTGATGTGCTGAATGGAGGCACTGAAAAGATATGGCGAAAACATGAATGGAAAAGGCGACATACAAACTCAGGGCTGATGCTGATTCCATATCCAACCAGACATTCATACTAGCGTGAACCCAGGTTACTTGGGTTGGTTTTAGCCACAGTATATATATACACACACACACACACAATATGCCTTTGGATGTGGTAGCATTCCATTTTCCATTCACTTGAACTAGGACACCCAAACTGTTTCCTAATTCACAAAGCCAGTTCCATGAAGATATGCTTTACATGGGTTGGAGGAGAAGATCTTGAGTAGCCTGCTATAGAGCTCTGACCTCAACCCTTTTAAACAACTTTCGGATTAACTGGAATGCTGACTGCACCTCAGAACTCCTCACCTGACCTACATCAGTACCTCTGACTTTACTGTCACCCTTGTGGATAAATGAGCACAAATCTCCACAGGAAAACTCCAAATTCTAGTGGAACATCTGTCCAGAGGAGTGGAGGTTATTATAACAGTTGAGTAACTAACCAATCCGTTACTTCCTTCAGAACATGTTTATACGCATTTAATGTCAGGATGCGAGATTCTCTTCAGTTTCGCCATGTCAACCAGTAAATGGGAACCAACTGAAGATAGGAAGTAAAGTTGTGGGTGGGGGAATTTGATTTTTAAAATGTCAACCCACATGCAATAAGATACTGTATGTCTAAGGAATCATTTAAGCAAATTGTTTTGATCCCTGCATCTCACTAGAACAAAATAAATAAATAAATAAACAAACAAAAATTATTGGGCTCCTGAGTGGTGTGGAAGAAAATCATACATCCTATTATTCTGGAGAAGTTTAAATTATGATTATGGTCAGATCCATTGAGTCCAATAGAACATATTTGCCATGCTCACTGGTTAAAAGGAATAGCATTCTCTCTCTCTCTCTCTCTCTCTCTCTCTCTCTCTCTCTCTCTCTGTGTCAATCACAGTGACACTGGTCAATTGAAGGCACAGGTATGAAGAAAAGCACCGCTTTCATTGAGAGATTTCAATGTGACCCCGCATGTGACCCCGCATGAGCAATAGTTTAAAACTTACATAGCTGCTTTGCAAGTCAGAAACAAAACGGGCATGTTGTGTGATTAGAAGAGCTAGCCAGCAGTTTAAAATTAACAACTGACCAAATTACATAAAAATAGGAAGAAAAAAAAACAACAACTCAAACAATTCTGCTGATTCTGCTGTTGTTTGGTCTCCCGTCACTGATATAGCAGCTCCATGTCAGGCACGTACGCTGAAATTCATGGTCAGCTGTTGCTTTGTCACACATTAGTGCGAGTTAATCAGAAGAAATAACTGGTACTAAAAGAGTGTGTTAATAAGAGTTACAGCAGCACTGAGTGCACATGGGAAATCATTGAAATATCGCTCAGTCCCACCTGTCCCATTATCCATGGCAGAGTGTTTACTCCGTCAGGACATGGGGCAGGAATTATCCAGTGTGCCTTAGGCCTAGTAATGATTACTGCTTCATGGCATCCTGAGGGTTGGAACCTCCTGCACTATAGTCTCCAAACCTTTCTTCCCCAAAACTTCTTCAATTACTGCAGATTAGGACTAAACTGTCCTTTACTTACGTCTTCACTTCACTACAGCTGGAGTGAAAATTAGTGAACAGGAATTGCTGACTGCAAATTTATATTCAAGAATCAAGAATACAAGAATACTCAATTCAACAGGTCAATGTATGACAGACCTTTTTCAGACTATGTTTATTATTATTTTTTTACAGAACCATTGCTTAAACGAAAACAACTCATTATACTATTGATCGTACACTATACAATTTTATTTAACATATACTTTAATGTTTATAAAAGCCTCCACTCTTCTGGGAAGATGCTCCATTAGATTTTGGAGTGTGCTTATGGAGATTTGTGCTCGTTCAGGCACGAGAGCCAAAAGTGCCACATCCAAAGTCGCTAGTGTGGTAACAGTTTGGGAAGGACCACATATGGCTGAAATAAAGGCCCAATCAAGTCCATATGTTGTGTGCATATACAGTAGCTACTACCAACCCAAGCAGCTTGTCACACCCTAGTATGATTGTCGGGTTGGATATGGAATCACCATCAACCAGTATTTTATGTCGCAGTACTAAAATCAGGTGTACACTACTTTTGTCCATATAGTGTATATTTAGATACACATGCAGCTAAAGCCATGAGAGGCCTTTATTCTGAACTAGAGGACACTTGTTTTCTAGCCTAAAACTAGTGTCTAGTACTCGAAACATTTGCTTGGTCTGTTTTGCACGTTGTATGTCATACAGTATCTGTTCATATCATGACAGATTTCTAGTACATGTAACAACAAAGCTAGGCAGTTACTCTTGACGTTAATAAACGATTTGCAAATTGTAATTATAAAACCAATACTATAAGAAACAATAAAAATTAGCGAAAAATTCTCTCATAACAGCAATACCAAAAACCTTCTAAAGCGAACCTTTCATGCTGAGCTCGTGGATCACGCGGTGTTAAGCTATTCTGACCCTCAAGACTGCCCAAGTGTGTGAGTATCTGTATAATCAAATCCCATTTCACACAAGCGTTATATCAAATATGCCGCTGTGTAATGAGACACTGGAGGAAAGAAAAGCCTCCAGTCAAACTTCATTTCGCTCTCCTTATTTCATTTACTTTCCCCTTTGTTTGCATTTCACAGCAATTCGGCGTCTTCGTCTACTCATCCGGAAAAGCGAGCGGCTCATATAAACCAATTAAAATTCTGTAAAAGGTGTGCAAGACACCGACGTGCACGTTTGGTTATGTACATTATCATTTTTTAAATCGTTTTTTGTACATGGAACCAAATGCAGATTAAGAAAGTAGTTTGTGCAAAACATGAAGGGAGGGAAAAAAAACCAAAAAAAACAATGCTTTAAATAGTGTTAGTTTAAAAATCGAATCAAAAGCCGGATGTGGGATATTTCCTACTGTAGATAGAATTTCAGAGCATTGCAGCATTTCACTAAAGAGATTAACCACAGTGTGTTGTGATATTTCTTCAATATAAGGAACTTGGAAATGAGTTTCAAAGCTCATGTCTGAATGCAATCAATGCGTTCCCTTTATGGACGAAACGTCAGTAAGCTGGAGAAAAAGAGCTCGAGTGTTTCTGGAGTGGTTTGTCAGACAGAAGGAAAAAAAAAAAGGCCTACAAATGTCATGTTTTGTGATTCATCATGCTGGAACTTGAGCACTACATTCTAACAATGGACAAGTCTTGGAGCAGCTTGCTTGTGACATTATCCCTGCGGGTGTGGAAAGAGGGTGGTCTGGTTGGAGGAACGACTTTGAGGAGGTCGAATATTGACCATACTCCCCCACCATATGACGTGAATGATATCAAATAAAGCCTGTTTGTTCGCACGCAGGAGTCGGAGGCGTAGGCCATTTAAAGACACGGGCAGTGTTGACGCCATTCCAACATTTGCCCAATGAAAAGAGCTTTTAGAACTCGATAAAGAATGGATCATACAAAGATGAGGGTGGGACAGAGGGAGGAAGAAGGGGAATGGATCAGAGAGACAAAGAAAGGCAAAGAGACGCACATTAATGCTGTTGTGGTAGACCACATTAGCTGATTATAGGGAAAGACGACAAACATCTGGCCTGGCCCTCAGCCAGATTGACTGATTCTCTTATTAGGCTTGTGATTGTTTCCCAACTTGCGATCTACCATAAAAAGAACACAATAAAAAGAAAAAATAATACAAAAACAGGAGGGTTTGCATTTCAACCAATTTGCCTTGAAGACAATCTGGTAAAAATCTTATCAACTGTGTGGTCAGGAACTGCTGGCTGGCAGTGGCATAATTCTGAGATAAGACAAATAATAATTGTATTTCTTTTATATTTTCAATCCTTTAACAATGTTATCAGTTGTCCACATGACTTTCACTGTTAATTAAGTGTTTGCCCGTGCCCAAGCACCAACTGGTGCAGAAGGAAAAAAAATAAAAATCATCATAACCATGAACATTACATTGTAGACCTAGGGATTTTTTTCCACTGATACAGATGTTAACCAAAATAATTCTATAATATTATATAATTCAAAATACACCATCAGTTCAGAATATGCTTACAGCAATAAATGTTTCACCCAGAGGCAGTCTATATGCTGACCTGTTTAGCAGACACTGCTTAAGTAGCATTCAAGGGAATTCTTATGTTTCTTGTGTTCACAAAGCAATGCCTGAGAGGACATGAGTCTTTCACTGCATTTTTTTTAAAGGCTGCTTTTACTGCAGTTTCTGGAAGTTTCCCTCACGACACATTTCCTCATTTCTCTCTGGCGCTGAACAAGATGGTGTTAAATTTCCTGTATTCAATACTAAATATAAAGTGTTCTCTCTTTTCTGCGCATTTTTGTCTTCGTATTGATCGTAATTCCGATTTATACTCATCATTTCTACTTGTGTCAAAGCTGTACAGGACTGCTTACAAGTTGTTGTTGTTTTTTTAATAATCTATAAGAGAGATGTGTTCATTCCTCCTACATTATTCAGTTCTTCATTGGGTCTCGGTTTTATATCGACCTTCTCTCACTGAAACAGACTTTTCGGTCTAAACAAACACAAGGTTGGCGGACTCATTTTCAGACACTTGAAGGCTGCTGTTCCATAATTTATCTTTAAGCAAGTTCAAGCAAAACACAACAACAAAAAAAACATTCACAGAAATAGTAATTTAATATTGCTAGATATTTGGATGCCAACTTGCATCATGATTAAACACTTAAATGACCTTAAGCAGAATGTTTCTTCATCGATCGATTATTAGAGATTGTAGGTAAATATATCACCATCAATTCAAACTGATGGTTTATTAAGAAAAACAAAATAAAATTCAGATTCAATTTTTGCAGCAGGGGAATTAATTTACATGCGCTAATAGGTTTAGTACATCAGATCCTACGAGTGTTGAGGCATCTGTGTTAAATGTCAACACTCGAAACAAGTCACAAAAGCAGAAGCTAACAGCTGGCGTGGGACCGGATGAGCAGGATGTGCACCACGGCAAGGACTGCATCCCTGTGCAATCATGGGCCTGCTAAACGCATCTCCGAGAGAGAGAGAGAGAGAGAGAGAGAGAGAGAGAGAGAGAGAGAGAGTGAAAGAGAGAGAGTAGGAAGGCATAAAGACAGAAAGGAAACAATTGTATTCTCAGGAGAGCTGGAAAATTAACGAACGTCAGAGCTCGGGCTTTATACGGGGTGATAACTTTGCACTTGGCAGCTTGCCACTGCACAAGAACCGTAATAGTCAGCGATGCTACAATAAAAGTGCATCAGATGCATAACGGAGGAGAACAGAACAGTCCATCATTCCCCCTCACCCAAACCTTGAACTGGCAATGAAATAAGATCCAGATGAGGTGAGCCAAATCTAGCACAGCTTGGGAGGTACACTAACCAAACATGCAGAGCTGCTTCTCTTTCCTTCAAAACTTTACTTCTCCCTCTGCCGTGTAAATGCCGTTTCAGTGATAAAACATGCATGTGTGTTTGTGTGAGTTTATGCGCACACACATGTTGGAATAATTACTCACTGTTGTGGAGTGCAGTGGTCTCTGTAACACCTGAAAAAAAAAACCCTGACCTCTATATGACTGAAAAACAAACAAACACACACACACACACACACACACACACACACACACACACACACACACACACACACACAGTTCCAGGGGAGATGGTAGCTCAGTAGTTAAGGCTCTTGGTTACTGATCGAAAGGTCGGGGGGTTGGGGGGTGCTCCAGGGGTGCTGTATTATGACTGACCCCAGCTTCTTACATTGCTGGTATATGTGAAGAATGAATTTGAACTGTGCTGTAAAGAACATGTGAGAAGCAGAAAGCCCCTTCTTTAAAAATAACACGAAAGCATGAGCAAAATTCTAATAGGAAAGAAAAATACTTCCACTTCATTTGTTCCATCATCATCAACTCCATTTGTTCCAAAAAGGATTTTTGAAATGACATCGGATCTAACTAGGTTTGATTTAAATTTTTATTTTCCTCCTCTAGCTTTTTTTTTGCATTCGCCTTAACACCACTCTTTGTGGTTTGTAGTGTCACAGAAGAATTCATGGAGGTTGAGTCCAAACATGCGCATAATGAGCACCGATTTCCACTCCATTTGCTTCGATGAGGCTTAGAGCTCAAACGCAGTAACAGGAATGTTCAAGCTTATCAATCAAAATACTCCTGGTTGGATTTTAGACCAACATTACATTATCTATCCGGTTCGGTTCTAAATTGTACCTGCTGCTGCGCTGGACGTGCGTGACAGGAAAAAAAAAGCCCGCTAAAAGCATCATTAGCTCACAAATGAAGCTCTCTCAGGTCAATGGGAGCGGTTACGCTCCCGGCGTGTGTCTCTGGAGAATCTCAGTCGTTTCATTGCGTCTAGCTGAAGAGTTCAGGTCATTCAGGTCAGTTCTGTCATCTGTGTGTGTGTGGAATGTGGATGTGCAGAGGCAAGTCAGAACAAGAATACACCCTCTAGATGGCACCAGACACTATTTTCAGCTCTATCATATCACAGCTAATAACCAAATTACATCAAACCATATCTATTAGGACGGCTTGCTAATTCATGCATATTATCTAATCAGTTGATCATGTTGCAGAAGCAAGATTGTGCAGAGAGCTTCAACTGAGCGTTAGAAACATGAGAAATGTGATCTGCGGCTTGGGGAAGAAGCTATGGTGAGTCAAATAGAGAGATCTATTGACTCTATAACTAAGAAGCAAGTGATATGGTGGTGCAGTGTGTAGTGCTGTTATCTTCCAGCTCCAGGATCCCAGGTTTTGATCCAGAGCTTAGTTACGTGTGGAGTTTTAGATGCTATTCCCGTGTTCATGTGTGTTTGCTCAGGGTTCTCAGGCTTTCCCCCAACTGTCCGGAATAGGCTTTCAAGGCTTTTATTTACAATTTTCATCCAACTATATCACAAAACAACCCACACAAGCCATTACCAAAGGAGATCCATTCAACCAAAATAAACAGTGCAGAGTGATGTAAGTTTACGGTTTTTATCTAATCAAGAACTATTTATTAACCATTTCAGACCTGAAGCACTTACCAAACTTTACCTCCAGAACTAACTAGAAAAGCATGCGGGCGCATGGATGTAAACAAGTGATTTCAAGCACAAGTGCTGGAAATGGGAACCACTATGTATTTATACACTTGTACGAATAAACTACCAGTTTTATTTGACCATAAAATGTTTTATTGTTCCTGTTATTCATTGCGGTTTGGTTTTGTACAACAAATGTTACCGCAACTGAATAGAATGTCCCTTCACTTGACCTACAAGTCCCAAACCTTTTCCAGCATGACAATGTGCTTGTGCACAAAGCCAGCTCGGTGAAGATTTACATGCGTTGTATTGGGAAAAGCAGAATGATATGGTTAACATGGGAGTGGAAGATCTTAAGTGGACTGCTTTAGAGCTCCGCCCTCAACCCGCTGAACATCTTTGGGATGAATTTGAACACTAACTGCACAGCAAAGGCCTTGTCACCCTTCATCAATACCTGGCTTCACTAACACTGTTGTAGCTGAATGAACAGAAATCTTAAACACTCAAAAATCTACTGGAACAGAAGAGTGAGCAGATATTATTATAACCAGTGGTGGACAGTAACGAAGTAAACATAAAAGTATTTCCATTCGAAGAGACATTAACTTCATTACATTTCGTAGTCAAATATTTGACTTTTTATATATATATATGAAGTACTTGAAAATGTTTTGAGTTCATAGTAATTTTAATAGATATCAATTAGTGTTTGTTTAATTACAATCAGTCTATTAATAGATGTGCTATAAGTAATATTACAGTCTTTTCACATAAACTGAGTTGATAAAGTCTTGTGTCAAAAATGTTAATAGGAACATTGGAGCCCTAATAAATACTAGAAATAATAGTACTTTGGATACTTCATTAAATGTATTTTCAATCAAGTAAAGTTTAAAGGAAGCACTTTGACTGGAGTAATATGTTTACATGGTTTGTGTACTTCATTCACCACTGAATATAAAACATTACATACATATGTTCAGAAAGCATACAAATCTTACGTTCTGGTGTACACAACTTTGTGTACATATTTTACATACAGCGCATTTTGATTTGAAAGCTGAATGTGTGAGGATCCAAAAGCCACTTTCAAGCTTGAGCACAGCACATTCTCACATCTGCCCGTTGCGTATGAATGCGTGGTTATAGTCACAAAAACTGCTTCCTCCACCAAACCCTGTTATCTTGTCTTTTCATTTTCACAAAAAAACGCTTCAAATTCATAAGATTTGAAGGTTGACTTCTTTTTCCCAGTTACATCTACGTCTGAGCCTGATGGAAGTTGGTGTAACATTAGCAGATGGTCTTTTAAAACTTCTAGAAAAATAAGCAGAAGGAAATCATTTTGTGGTTCTCCTTTAAGATGTAATACTTTCTCCTCTCAAGTACATCAAGTGCAGGAGGAGGAAATGAGCTCATCGGGTTCTGTGAAAGAGCCTGTGTTCCTCACTAACAATGCACAAACAACTTGTAAGAATCTACCAGCCTTAGTCAAAACACACCGCTCGCAAAATTAGTATAGGCGGTCAGTAAAAGCAAAGTACACCATGCGAGTGTGCGTTTCGAAACACAAAGCTGCACTGGTGTGTGTTTTTCTGTACAGAAAGCGAATATCTAAATACAAGCGTCATTTGTTACATATTAGTCTTTGCCCCAAAGCATCCCCCCTAATCCCCACACTCCGCCTGGGGGATGCCGTCTCATCAGATGATCTCTAATGATGCCTTGGGATATCAGCCAGTCCATGCTGGCTGATCTCTTACTGATTTCCGACATCCCGAACTCGATCAATGCAGCGATCGATGCGGCCAAGACTCAGACATACGAGGTCGGAATAAACCAGAGCAAACATATAAAGTGTGTATTGACGATCACATCAGAGCCGCTTTGTTGCTTCACAATTCGAAGTACTGGCTTGAGTCCGTGGTATAATGCTTCGCCGATTTAATATTACAGCATGTGTAGACGCTGACAAAATGCTTCCTTTTGACCGAGTCAGTCTGTATTACATATCATATAACACAAACCGAAGCTTCCGCAATGAACCTTTAGAATAAAAACACTCTACACCCTTTAAGACATCTCTAAGGAGAAAGGCTGTTTCCAGACAGCACCATTTTGCACTAGTGAGTATCTGAGGCAGCGCTGCAGAGGCTAATTACCTCCAGCGTAGCAGACCTGCTGATGGCCCACTGTGTGTGGAAGACAGAGTGGAAAATCTTCAGGCTGGCCGTCTACTGATTCATACACCAGAGTCTTATAATGAATTCCTAATCTGCACCCCAGGTGCATAAACCCCCTCTTGCTTTCATGCCTGGCAGGTAACCAGGAAGAAAAAAACCCATGGATTGGACTAGAAAAGAATGTTGTGGTGTGGTTCAGATGCAGGGCCTACTGTATATGTTGTCATTATAAGAGCCAAAAAAACTCTGAAACAGGGGACTCAGGTGGGAAGTGTTGTACAACTGAATTGGACTGCCAGCCTGACTGGATTTGATGGAAATCTGGTTTACATTACATTGATCACTCCATCCCTTCAATTACATCAGCACAATCAGGATTCAAAATCGAAATCTAAAAGCACTAGGGTTATGCTTTTCCGCTGTCAAATGTGGGAGGCCTTGGCTTTGCGAACTTTAGACCACCACCGAAATGAACTGCAATTGCACTTCTATTTGAAGCCAAGTGACAAGATTTTGGGAAAGTTTGTAAAAGTTCCGAAAAGTTTTTTGCTGCTTTTTTTTTTAAGTATCTAAATGAATGTGGATGTGGCCTATATTTTAGCAGAGAGCAAAGAGAAATATCAGAAACCTGTGAAGCATTTTTATTGAAAACAAATTCAACAATTAAAAGGCTTTGTTTTGGTTACTGTGGAGAAAGAAAGAACTGGGCTAGTGACAGCCTACAGAGGGCCAAATGCTTGATCTTTTATACATATACACTCTAACCCCTCCACACCCCTCCCCCCACCACACACTTTACACCCCTTGTTAATACAATATAAAAACAGATGACATCAGCTACAAGCAACTTTTTTTTCCATTCATCAGAAATAACAGGGTTTTTTTTCTTTTCAAGTATTGTCACAAAGTACCAGAGTAAATTGTACAGCACGTATAATCCTTGTCCTCAGTCTTTCATAATTTCTGTATTTATCTGCCATATCTTCGTTCTATTGTCTGTTTTTCTGCAGCACACACAGTCCAAAAGGCTTGCTTGCAAGGCTAGGCGGAGAGCGAGGCTGTTAGGAAGCTAATCAGGAAATTGCCAAAAGGCATTAGGCATCAACCAATAGCAGCAGCAGCAGCAGTTCACAATGAAAAGTGAAACGAAACGGCAGCCGCTCCCCACAACGCAATCATGCAAACTGTTTCACACAGAGTGAAGTAACAGCGTGCACAGAAATGAATTTGGATCAATTTAAAACTTGAAGTTGGGTAGTTTGAAACAGATGATCAATGCAGCAACACAAGTTTCAAGTAACACGACTATCAAAGCTTCAGCATACAAAGAAATTCATACTCGAAATTGTAAATGTAACTGGTGTTACAAAAGAACACACCTGTTCAAAGAGGGCATGAATGGCGTTTCGGATTGCCAACAAAAGGCATGTATACACGTATTCATTTTCTGTACATAATGCCGCTTTATTGAACGTCCATGTACAGTCGGAACAACCCTAGCGCGGGTTCAATTTCTACCACTGAACTGCCACGGGCTGTGGGAAACACCTGGATTCCAACTTGTACACATGAAGAGGGGGCCTGAGAGCGACCAATGAGACGCAGCTATAAAAAGATGTGGGTCACGCCGTGCAGACATGGGACCGGTTATATCTGTAGATCTGTAGATCTGCAGCGTTTGTTTTCATGTTGCTCCAAAACACAAAAGAGTTGTTAAAATGCCATGGCAGCTGTCTCCTCGAGTAGGTCTGGACGCTTGGACTGATATCCATTTTGAACACAAGATTCAGATTCAGATGCAAGAGCCCCTACTGCAAACTGTTTAGTGAATGGAGTTCACTGGATGTTTATCAGGGTTTTTCAAGGGATTGTGAAACCTTATCAAGTCTCTATCTGTTATTAAGATCTACATGACGGGCATCATAGTGCACAGCACACTGCATGGCATTACTGCATTTTGAAATGGAGAAAGGTGCTCCACTTCCCTAGGACCTCCTCCAAATGTATGAGAACAACTTAAAGTGGGTGTAAAAAAGTACCTTATTGTTAGCAACCACTTTGGCAGAAAGAGCTGAGGCGCTGTACGCTCTTGTGATACGCTTGCTTTGCATGGCCATATGACTTTCAAGTGACTGCGTGGTTAAATCTGGGTGTTCCGCCCAAGGTAAAACCCCGACAAGGCAACACTTTATGACATTACAACATTATGACAAGTGAGTGACCAACACTGATTATATGTTCATCATAGCACCTGCTATTGGGCGGGATATTGTTAGGCAGCAAGTGAACATTTTGTCCTTAAAGTTGGTGTGTTAGAAACAGTAAAAATGGAGAAAATAAAATACATAAAATATATAAAAAGTTTGACAACGGCTAAATTGTGTTGTCTAGATGACTGGGGCAGAGCATCTCCAAAACTGCAGCTCTTGTGGACTGGTTCCAGTCTGCAGTGGTCAGTATCTATCAAAAGTGCTCCAAGAAAGGAACAGCGGTGAACCGGCAGCAGGGTCATGGGTGGCCGAGGCTCACTGATGCACCTGGGGAGCGAAGGCTGACCTGTGTGGTCCGATCCAACAGACAAGCTCCTCTAGCTTAAATTGCTGAAAAAGTTAATGTTAATGCTCGACGGGTCAGGACTGTTTTGGCAGCAAAAGGGGGACCGACACAATATTAGACAGGTGGTCATAATGTTATGCCTGATACATGTATAACCCAACACTGTGAATCAATTTACTCACTGCACAGGTTTCTTAATAAACAGAAAGTTTCTTTCTGTGCCCAACACATGCCCTATAGTGGTGTTATTTAAAGTAATATACCTACCATTTATTTGTTGTTTATGTAGGTAAGACTGTAAAGCGAAGCATTTGCCTTACCAGAGACTTGACCACTATTTGGTCCTGCACTATTCCCTGCTCATATGCTACAGCGGAACGTGTGCTACCACAGAAAGAGTGCATTATGCCGTCCAGTCCTACAAGTCTGGTAGTGATCATTGAGCACTTTGCTAGCGAAGCATAAGGCGAGTCATTTTCTTTACGGCTTTGTGGGTATCCATTATATAGTCACTGACCACAAGACGGGTAAATTACGACCCTGGTTACCTGTCAGCGTGTTACTAGATAACTGATTAGGTTTCATCACGAAAACTCAGGCAAGGAGGATTATTTAAATGTCTGCTGTGGGGTATTTATTTTAAATACAGAAGATCTCGTGTGAGCAAATGTATCAAAAGCAAAAAAAAGGTGTTTCACAATGTCCTTGATTGTTATCCGGTACTTATATTTAACTGCAGGTACACACCTGGGCCAGATTCAACTAAACCAGTGTGTAGTTCTGCCAGCTGTGCGTGTTCGCTTTGACTCTGCCGTTTCTACACAGTCAGACACTGTGTCCTTTAGAAGGACAAAGCTAAAGGAGTGCATGCGTACCTGCCATCCATCTACAACTTTCTAGTGGCATGGATATTTTTGAGTGTCCACTATATTTATGATCCATAGGGGGAAATCCCAAGTGAAGAGAAAAAGGGGTGCATTGTGCGGAAAGAAAAAAATATATATAGCCGGACCCTAGAGCTGTGGATTAGCGGAAACTCCGTTAATTTAGCAGACTCAGCAACAAACAGAGCATGCTATGTCGAGGAAAAATCACCCAACCATTCTAGCAGAATATTAGCCCTCCTGGATAGGTCTTTAAAACTCTGCTTACTTGTTACATTGGGGAGAGAAAAGAAAGAAAAACAGGAACAGGGGGCCTTCTCTCTGTCGAAAAATGCCACATCTACAAGAGGCGTGTTCAGGTCTAGAAAGTAGGATTTGTAATATAGACTGATAATGTATCACAAAAACGGGTGAAAATTTAAAACGTTCGGTTACAAATGTAAAAACTAAGAAATGAAAAATCAAAATCAATTCCCCTGAAACCTTTTGGAACAAAACACAGGAATCTGAGGCAAGAGAGGGGAAATGTCAGGGTAAGAATATAGTTCTTAAGGAGCATATGTATCGTTTAAATTAGCAAAGGAAACACATTTGGCCTTAACTGCTTTGCACCAAAAAAGAGATATTGACTTTTGAGCATGACATTTTAAAGTCTTGCTTCTTCAATGTAACATGCTTTTTGCAGAATTCTTTACTGCCATGCCAACATGGTTATCATCCCACCTGTTTTCTGGAGCTTTGCATTCTTTCTAATAACAACAAAGACTAAAATGAAGGTGTGCAGAGGTGTGCATCAACACTAACATCTGTACTACATATAGAAATATACATTGTAGGCAAAAAAAAGAGGGAGGGAGCTTTACATTCTTGATTCAGTCAGCAATTTCTCCCAATACTATAATCCTTTCCTGCTGCTGTAGGTATTTTCTTTATAAAAAATGACAGTAGGTATTAAAAGATGACAAGAATCTTGTCCTCCCAATGAAGGATCCTTTGACATGTGGCTGCGGACTTTCTATTGTTGTACTTTTCTTTTTCTGCATAACATCATTATATTAAGACTTTGCTATAATAATTCCAGTTCTACATTTTTTGGAGCTTGTTCAAAAGAAATAGTTATGGGATTTAACTAAAGATTCACCAAGCTTAAATGCAAATGCAATTGAAAATAAAACAGTTTCCTTATAAAATTAAAAGAATTGTTTTCTTTTACTTCATTTATGCATTAACATGAATCAATTACCAACAAAAAAAACTGATGAATCAGAAAAAAAAAGTTTAAAATGAAAATGAAAGTGGATTAGAGCTTCTGTATATAAAGCACGCCACGTGACTAACAGTGCGTCAAGCTGTCATACGTTTCACAAAGTGCCATGCTACTGCAAATCATTCAGCAAAGTAATCAACTTTGAAAGTCATGGCCTAGGTGAAAGATCAAATGATCCCCCCCCCGAGACAATATCATTTTTATGCACTCAGGAACATTTGAGATGTGCGACCGTCAAGATGTACTTGAACAATCCTGGACCAGATTCTATATTTATATCCAGGCTGATCAGCAACAAGAAAAGTAATATTTGTGTAGTGGGAATTTTTCTGTATGGCTACTATTGAATTATGAAAGCAAAAGTCATTGGTCGATTTGGTTTCACAACCTCAAAGCGGTATTAAAGGTACTTTTCCATAACTGTAGTTTCCTGGGCAAGCAACTAAGCAATGCTCTAGATGTCTGCTCTGAATGTTAACACACAGTTGAGGAAAATGGTACAGTTGCAGGCGATCTGCGGCTCTTTAATTCCACTCGGGGAGAAAAAGTCAGTGACATTCCTCACTGTTCTGAACTGTACTACACACTACACCATGAGCCTTCACACTCTGGTTTGCACATAACTCTTCAAAACAATTTAAGTTGCACAGGACTTGGTAAAACAGTTTTTGCACAGACACTTTCAATTTTTAGTATTTATTTCATGCCTTATTGCCTATGTTTGTGGATACTGCTGGAAGCTGTAACTTTCCTACTTAAATAAATAGTCTGTCTCTCTCTCTCTATGAAAAGCTCAATGTGGGTCATCAGTGTTCACCATATGCTTGTTTGTATGACACACACATGCCTGACACAGGCCTTGAAATCTTTTGACCTCATTTGTATTTTTACTATCTAACTGGCACCTGTGTGTGTTACTTCCACTCAACACCAGTAAGAGGAAATAAAGTCAAATATACTTACTCTGTTAAATTTAGTCGGTCAAATGTAGATCGATTAGCACTATGGCACCTTCAGTAAGAGGCCAGTAGGAAGCCAGGCATCTATTTTAGATTCATAAAAATAACTGCAAACCTGTCAATTTAATTTCAACACTGATAATCATGTGATCGTTCACTAACCCACGATCTAAACTCCATCACAGAATTTCAACCTTTAGAGAGTCAAAGCCTCCAATATGTCGAGTGAATTCCACGAAATCTGAGTTACTTGGAAACGGATTAAGAATAAATACAGCTCCGTAAACAAGGTTACTTTTACCACTGACTCCATTTATTCATTCATTGATTCAGTCTTCCAGTATCACCACATCACATCGAGTGAATTCCACAAAATCTGAGTTACTTGGAAACGGATTAAGAATAAATACTATATTCAATAAAAGCTCATTTTCAAATAAATTTGTATTATTGATAGATCGACAGATTAATGTTAGTCACACTAATGAGATTATATATGGAAATTATAGAATGATAACTCAAAAGAACCAATTATTCAGCTGCAACTGTGGCAATGTCTTGAAATAATAGGCTATTAATTTCAAAATGATGACATTCATGATGACTTCTGTATGCAAAGCACTCAGTGGTTAAAAATAATACTGAAAGTGAAACGTGTTGGCTGAGGAAGGCTTTTCGCTGGCAGTCAAATGCCTCAGTCTGCTAATTAACTGTAATCTACAAAAGCCATTAATGTTAATAATGTTATAAATGTTGTAACACATTTGCAGTTATTGTCAAACCTTGTAAATGTTTAAGAGTGGTGACATGTTAATGAAGATCGGGTGGCATATTTCACTTCATTGAAAGGTTTACTGGAGAGAGCATACAGCTACAGCTAGGTAGTCAAAGCTCCAAGTGGCTTATCTGCAAGTATCTCGAAAGCCTTGCTGTACAATTCCAAAATAAAAGTTTTAGAGAGAAAAAAGAAACAAAATGTAATAACTGTGTGTGCTAAAGGTGTTATCATTAGTCATCATAAGATATGGTAATGTGCAGCCTACAATTACCTAAAAACTGATGGAAAGATGATATTCATGATCATCATCATCATCACCACAATCACCATTAACATCTGAACTTTTCCTTTCGGCTGCTCCCATTAGGGGGCGCCACAGCAGATCATCCGTCTCAATACCACCCTGTCCTCTACATCTGCCTCTTTCAAACCAACTACCTGCATGTCTTCCTTTACCACATCCATAAACCAAAAGAACAAACAACAATATTAATCATCCAGGTATTAGCAGACAATGTGATTCTCTCTCATCATCGATTCTCAGATGAGGATTGATTCCCTCTTGAGTCTGGTTCCTCTCAAGGTTTCTTTCTCATACCAGCTCATAGATTTCTTTTTCTTACCACTGCTGCCCCTGGATTGCTCATAAAAATGCAAATTTAAATTCTATAACCTATTTATCTCTGTAAAGCTGCTTTGGGACAATGAGAATTGTTAAAACCGCTGTACAAATAAAACTGAATTGATTTGACGAGATGAATAAAGGGATTGTATCTGCTAAATATCTGGGGAATATGGAATTATTGCATTGGTCTCTCTAAGTGCCTAAGTAGTACATCTGCTGACCTTATGCTAACATGGATATACCTTGACATTCATTAAAAAAAGATTTTTGATTACTCAAAACAATTTCTCTCCACCACAGATGTCAAACTCATTGCCTTTGGTTTAAACTTGGCCCACTGCCTTGTCTTTTTCTGCCAACATGAACAATAAATAAATGAAAATAACAGTGATAAGTTCGACTGTACACTGCAACTCCACATTTATATACTAGAATATCCAGAATTCACACCTGACCCATAACGCACAACTCAAACTTGAAACCTGCTATAGAGCAGGTTAGACATGAATGTAAAAACAACTCATAACAAATATGCTGACGAAAGGAAGTTTGCTGGAGCATGAAAAAAAAGACAGATGGGAGATAAGTAGTAGTATGTTCTTAATATACTAATATACTTAATATAAACATGTGGGAGTTACTAATGGCTACATAGACACACAAAAGTGTAGTGATGGAGATTTGGGACTATTCAGACACAAGGGTCTTGATAAAGTCAAGTACTGATGTAGGTGTGTTGAGGAGGCCTGGGGGGGTGCAGTCAGGGTTTCTGTTCATCCCAAAAATGATCATTAGGGTTGAGGTCAGAGTGCTTTAGCATACCACAAGATCTTCCACACCAACCTATGTAAAGCATATATTTATGAAGATGGCTTTGTTCACATGGGCATTGTCATACTGGAATGGGTCCGGGGGAAATGTAATGCCAGCGCATCTAAAAACATCCTATACGATTGTGTGCCTCCAACTTTTTCTAGTAAAACCTGATCATTAATGTCCATATAAATATGAAATGTTTTACACCCGAGTCTCGATCAATGAACAATGAATGACCTCAGCAGTGATTATCAGTGTCACCCAGTTGAGAATGGATTCCCTTTTCAGTCTGGTTCCAGTCAAGATTTCTTCCTCATACCATCTTAGGGAGTGTTTCATTGCCACTGGTACCAGTGGTTTGCTCCTTAGAGATAAGCTTAGGAATAATTCTTGAGACTAATTAATACATTAGAATTTTATATTTGAAATCTATTTATTTTGGTACAGCTGCTTTGGGACATTGTCCTTCGTAAAATGTCTCTATACCAAATAAAATTGAATTTGATTACTTTGGGATGTACATTCACTTTTATAGGCTCTGGTAGACCTGTTTCATCAGTGCCTGGGTTATTAATTTGTTGGTTCAACAAATAAATAAATATTAAACAGCCTAAAATAATTCAGAATTGGTTTGCATTTGTGTATACATTTCGTTCTAAATAGATGTGAAGGATATGTAAAGAAGAATTTCGTAATTAGATCCTGTATAAAACATATAAAACAGTTTACTTAAAATCAGAACACTTATGAAAATAGCCACCAGGCAGGATTAGGCACTGTTCTTTTCCTATTCTTACACTACTCTTTTTACGCCTTTAAACATGACAATATCAAATTGCTAAAAGCCCTGTTTGTTGCAGGAATCTTTTAAATAGGCACTACTTAGTATACAGATGACTTGGAAGTACTTCCATGAGCAGCCTCAGCAGATTTAATTGTGCATTCAGCTTTTCTAAATTTCATGCAAATAAACAAATACAAATCTAGCTAATTGCAAAGATCCTAGCAATGTGCTATTTATGGTAAGTGAGGACAGTGACGGAGAAGGAGGATGGTGCTTTGTAAGCAGCTTCATGCCAGAGTTTAAATCAAACACTGACAGGTCACCATATAAGGCGCAGATGTGAAGGCCATAAGCTACCATACACATAACTTCCTTTCCGTAACACAGCCCTGCACAAAAGGCAGCACAGAACTACTGGATTTAATCTAAAAAAGCACTAAATGATTTCATCCTTACAAAAAAAATCCGTCTATTCGTGCCAATGTCTCAGCTATTTTGATGTCTGAGCAATAAACAGAGTGATACAGCCAACAAAACTTTGTATCGGGATTACGAGTGCCTTGACAGCTGTTTCTCACTAATTTTGTTGCAGGTTCTCATTATGGAGCTCCACGTACTTCCACAATCCTGCGGTAGGTTCTTTCGGAAAGGTCCTCGGATTTCTTTCACAGATGGTGGTCCTGCATATTGTACCCTTTTCTTCTCTCTCACACAGAATCTGCTGTGCCTCCATAAACAAAGGCTAAGAAACTGAGTAAGAAATAATAAAAATATATATAAAAACAACCATGAAACAGGTTAGACACTGCTATTGCTTATAAGAGCTTTGAATGGTCATTCCCTCACCAGCTCCTTTCTGCTTTGTCTTAATGTTGTCACAGTACAAAAAAAAACAACTACTCTACTGCCAAAAACACTGACTAATAACGACTAATTCACATGTAAACCTTCTCCAAACTTACCAAAAATCCATGCTACCACTCTTCAAAAACTAGAATAAAGCCTTCCCAGAAGAGCGCAGGTTATTAGAACAGCAAAAGAGGAACCAAATCAGGAAATGGATGTTTAACAAGTGCTTTGATGATCAGGTGTCCAAAAACATTAGGACACACATCTTAAAAGTCCTATGGTGGAAATATTATCAAGCACAGACACCTGAGGCTTCGCCCATTAATGTTAGAGAAACACCTAACGAAAGGAATTGCCATATACCAACAACGTATACAACACACTTTTGTAATCTTTTATTATTAGACTTTGATTATATACAGTGTCCTCCATATAAACGCTGTCAATGAAGTGTTTGTGACGTATTACATCAAGACATACACCGATTAGGCATAACATTATGGCATTATAACATTGTTATATAGCATGTAAATAACACTCTCTCTTCATCATGGCATCTGTTAGTGGGTGGGCTCGATTATGCAGTACCTAAACATTGTTGTGTTATAAGCAGGAAAAATGGGCAAGCGTAAGGTTTTGAGCTAGTTTCACAAGGGCCAAGTTTTGACTGCAGCTCTTGTGGGGTGTTCCTGGTCTGCAGTGGTCAGTATCTATCAAAGGTGGTCCAAAAAATAGAGATCTGCACTGAAAGCTTACAGAGTACCCTGATGGAGTAAAATATCAATTCATTAAATGACAAACTGGATAGATACTATTATGACTTCTAGAAGACTTGTGAGTATAATTGATAAAATCACTTGTGGTACAACAGTATTCACATATTCCAAACTGTGGGGTTCTGGGAAGAGAACTTAACAGTGTGAATGATTGGGATACTGTCTGGGGGAACTCGGTTATCTTAAAAAAAAAAAAAAAAAAAAAAACAGCTCAACAAATAATTCATTATAACTTAACTTACAAAACATGCCATTCCCTGCCTATTACATATAATGAAAAGAAAGTCTGATCCCTTTTGTGACCTGTGTAGCAGCTCAATTCAAGGAACTTATATGCATATTTCCTGGGACTGTTCCCGAATTGTGCTGTTCTGGTCCTCGGTACAGGGCTTATTGTCGGATCTTCTGAAGACTCCGACCCAAAAGGACCCACTGCTTATTCTTTTGTATAATGATTGTGTCACTGTCTGTTTACTGCTTTAACTGCTGCCAAAAAGGTTACCACAAAACTGTGATTGGATCCATCTAATCCATCTACTATGTTGGATAATACAATTTTGGTTGGACATTATTGAGATTTTATCAGACCTCTTGAAATCCTGAGATGTACTTGTCATCCCACTACTATTGTTTTGGTCATAGTTTTACTTTCCTGGCATATAACCCGTTTTGTTATTAATTATTATATTTTGTCTATTATTCTTATTTTTAATATTATAGTTTTTTTAGTATATTATGCATATAGGCAGCTTTTGGGCTCTGTTGTAAATTATAAATCTAAAATGTTCAATAAATAAGAATAATAATAAAAAGTGGTCCAAGGAAGGAAGGAACAGTGGTGAACCGACGACAAGGTCATGGGCGGCCGAGGTTTATTGATGCATGTGGGGAGCGAACGCCAGCCCGTGTGGTCCGAGCCAAATGACGAGCTCCTGTAGCTCAAACTGCTGAAGAAGTTAATGCTGTTGATGCTCGACAGGTCAGGACTGTTTTGGCAGCTAAAGGGGGACCAAAACAATATTAGGCAGGTGGTCAAATTGTTATGAGTGGTCTGTGTATAATATAATATAAACCTGTGATCTGAATTACAGTGGGTAATGCTATTAGAGTGGCTATTATAATCAACACTGTCTGAAACATCAAATTTGAGAAATCAGACGATTTTATGCACTAAAGTAACCTCAAGCATCTCCACTGTTTTTAACTTTTATTTGGAATCTTCTTAAACATCCAATAAAATCAACTTCCTCTTATGAAAATGGTCAGTTAGCACACATCTTTGTGTGTGTGTGTGTGTGTGTGTGTGTGTGTGTGTGCGTGCGTTGTTTTCAGAGGCTCATTCTTCTGACCCATGTGTTCCGACCACATCAAAGTTGTGTCTAGGTTTGCTGCTATATTCATGCTGAGTGACTGAGTGCTTGTTTTTGGCTCAACTGTGAAAATCTCATTATGGCCACTGTGGCTGACCAGCTCATTTCTCAGCTCTCTGATATATATTTATAACCAAGGATGACAGACAGATCAGGACTAATCAAATCAGGACCTAATTATTACTTTAGATCAAGCTTTGAATGGCAATGTATTGCTGGCTGATGGCCGTGCTCTGTATGCGTGTGTGTACATGATTAATGAACACTGCAATGACTTTGGCTGTCTTTAGCATGTGGGTTTTCCACAGCATGTGGTGTAGCATGATGTAAGCAAGTCAACATATTCACCCGGAATAGATCAGTCCTTAAAGTCACCTAAACCAGAAATGAGACAAAAATTCGTTTTCAGTATTGGAAAGGAAACACTTTCGGATGCCGTTCCAATATATTAAAATCCGCACGCGAATACACACACGCGCACACAATATACAAGAACCAGCCACTGGAAAACCAATAAACGAGAAGACAAAAGGTATTTTACCTACAGGATGTTAGTTTGAGCTACACACTGCAGTAAAGTCTGTACTGAATTGTCTATACATCACTCACTACTAGACCAATACCTTTTCAGCAATCTACTTGATACCTGATATGCATGGAAAATCAGCCAGACCAGTGCTCAGAGAGCTTTCAAGCACTGGGGTCGCTCACCCTATGGCATGAATTGTAAAAGCAAAACACGGCAAGGCATTCAGCACAAATTAAGGGTGAATAGCAGATTCAATTATTAACAGGTTCACCAGGCTAATGCATCCCCAAGACTTGTGTTTTTTGTTTCCCATATACTTTATTAACTAAACTCAAACGTGGTACGAAGCATAATAAAATTAAATTGCGAAATATAACAAACGGAAAGTGTATAAAAACACTGCACGCTGTGTTTTTGGCTTAGACAGAAAGTCTGTGTACTTACATAATCACAGCGTTTAAATATACATGCAAAATACAACATTTTCTGTTGCAAAAGTCAATAATGAGTAGAACTTTAACTTCATAGTAATTTACTTTAGAGCGCCTTCCTTTCAATTCCAATATATTATTCAATACATATGGTGTTTTAATTGTTAAAAGCAAGGCAGGCTAGATTAGGAGAGCTTGGCTAAATACGTAGAGCAGTGATGCGAAGACACTGTACAGTTGCTAAAAATTGAAAAGGATTTCTTGCTTTATTTATAAAAAAAAATAAAAAAAAACTCTGGCTAATTTTATATTCTCAGAGAAATAACAAATGTAACTATTAAATCTAAAACTCAAAGGCTAGCTGCAAGTAATCATCTAGAGCTGACCTACAGATTAGTTGGACAATTTTAATATGTGCTGTATATTCAGATGTAAAATAAGGGTTTACCTGCTGACTAAGAATAATTCACAGTTTTACCAGCGCCCATCATCCTCTGCCAGGAATTGCTAAGGCTGTCGTCAGTTAAACGAGCGCTGCAGATTCCCACCTAAAATAGATTTGCATTCACTATGTGTCAAGAAAACCTACTTCTACCTGCTTTGGTAGCATGCTGGCAGTACAGCAGGCAGGAGCTATACACTCTCCTGGAATAAACATGAGCTCTATGTGAATATGGAATCTGATGAGCATTAATATTCCGTGGTATAGTGACACTTGACTGCATCAGGGTACAAGTCAGATTTCCTAGGATTAACTCAGCAGTTCTAGGGGGATTTTCAGCTCTTCGGCAAAACTGCTGCAGTGACAGCTTCAACAATATAATTGTTCAAATTCATTCTTTCAAAAGAATGCAACAATAACATGGTTTATAAAAGCTAACGTGACTGCACTGGGAAAAGCGTTTGCGAGCTATGCTGGAAGAACAGCTTTCCGTTATCTGGACCGGAATAAGAAATTGCGAGCTATGCTGGAAGAAGAACGTTCCTCAAAATGGACTAAGAAACAAGCTATGCTGGAAGAAAAACGTTCCATAAAATGGACCAGGAAACACGATTGAGAGCTTTGTTCGAAGAAGAACGTTTTATAATATGAACCAGGAAACATGATTGCGAGCTATGCAAGAGGAACAACTTTTTCCCGAAATTTGGACCAGAATATGCAATTGCAAGCTTTGCTGGAAGAAAAACATTCTGTAATATGGACCAGGAAGAACAACACACTGGAAGAACAACATTATGTAATTTGCTGGAAGAATAATCTGAAATATGTAACAGAAAATGAAACTGTGAGCTACGCTGAAAGAACGCTCCTTAAAATGCACTAGGAAACAAGCTTTGCTGTAAATTCACCAGGAAACACGACTAAACTACGCTGCAAGAAGCACATTCTGTGATTTGGACCAGGAAACAAGACAGGGCTACACTGGAAGAAGAACATTCTGTAATTTGGACCAGGAAACACGACTGTGAGCTACGCTGAAAGGAGATTGTTACATAATATAGATTTTGCTGCATCCATCATCACCTTGCAGATTAATCCAACATCTGCAAATTTAAAGACATACATAGTCAATGAGAATTCAAGGCTGACTGAGAAACAGCATGAATCACATCAAATAGTAGTAGTTTGACACATGGCCCAAGAATTTACAACTCTGAAGCCACAAATAAATCAGTTGCTGTTGGTGCAAATGTTGCTTTTACTGAGCAGCATGAGAATAAGCATTACCATGTAGTTACTGTCAAACAAACAACACATTCTATGCTTTTCCTTAACCTGTAGTTTCATCTGACTACAAAAAGAAATCAAGGAAACAACTCAAATTGGAATTCCTATTCGGGCTTATGTCCTCAAACCCAGGGTACAACAAGTGTTCAAGTTGGCTGCTTACTTTTTAACAGCAAACTGTTCATCATGTGAAATCAGCACTTCTTACCTGCTACAAACCTACAACACTGACAATGGAATCTTCCCTGATTTGAGGATAAATAATATTCCACTGCTCATCACAGTGTCCAAGCTAGATTGTTGCTAACAAAGATGGACATGCGGGAGGTGGCATCAGTGAATTGGTCTTTAAGATGTTAAAAATGGCATCATTCCGATTTCCAAAAGCAGCATAAATACCAAATGAAGCCAGACGGGTTGCTCTGTTGTAATCTCACAACATATTGCTTGGCACGGAGTTTGGAACACATTAAATCTCCACTCGCCAGCTATTTTTATCTTTTCACCTTCAACAATTTTACAACTGGGGTACGACACAGATTTGCAAATCAGCTGTCCTCAGCCACTACCTTCCCACCCAAATCTCTAGGCTTCTATTGTTCCTAATGTTGGGACGTGATGATGCCTGTGATGGCATGTTGCTGACTGTGAATTATTACTACAGCATTGTTGGGGAAATTAAATATCTCAGTAGCTTATTTTCTCAAAACTGAAAGCGCAGTGACGGGTGAATGCATTTGTGATAAAATAACATTCAACGTACAAGCATATAAGAAAAAAAAATAAAAATAAAAAAACACATTAAGGAGAGCTTGCAGAAATATGATTTTTGTACACCACAGATTTGTGGTGCTTCATCGGATCCGGAGAAAATCTCAAATAGCGAAATCAGACTATCAATTTCCACAGCATCTGTACTAAAGGCTTCTACCACCAGAGAAAATTGTCATCACTTTTCTTTCTTACATAACAGTATGTTTCTGAAGCACACAGCTCAACTTACTCACTCTACTGCAGTATTACTTCTGCTGCTGTGTAAATGCGATAGGGTTGCAGTCTTTCCTGTACGGCAGCTTGAGTTTCTTTGCTTTGACTTGTCCTTTCTAAGCAAGGCTACATGTAGGACACCGTCATTCTCACAATTGCGCCACAGCAGATGGCTAGAACCAAACTAAAACTTGATAATGACAGAAACAAGATTAAACAACACAAAATAACTATATAATTTGGCTGTTAATGGTAATGGGATCCATATCAGGTTCCCGGTGTATATATTCGAGCATGAAGAAAGGTGGCATAGGGGTTACAAAGCAGAAGGGGCTATCAGTCAGGATCACACATTACTCATGAGCCGTCAACATTCAGTCCTCTCCCGGGCCCTAAAGAATATGTCCAAATATGACCTGACACTATGAACCATTACTGATCTGGACACTTCTTTAAACAGACAGTTTAAAATTGACACAGAATTTATAGCCAAGTCAAAAATATTATAGAAGATAGTTTACAGTATGAATGGAAGAGGTTGATTCTGTGACTGGTGTATTTTATTAAAAGGTACAGGACTAACTTGGGTGTGTGGTGGTCAGGATTCTTGCTGGTTGGGACGGGATCAAATACAATTAAATGTATAACCTTTCTTTAATGTTTTTTTCTGGATTTTTAAAAATATATATTCCGTTGCCATGAAACGTCTAGACTGTTTATTTCTTTATAAGGGGGTAAACTCACAAAATCAGCAGGAGATCGAATAATTATTTCCCACACTGTACACAACATTTTTTTAAATAACTAGGATGCCAGTATAAAGAACTGATTAGCTAAAATTGGCATGTTCTGACCAGCAAGTCAGCACCATGTTTGCGCTTTACAGCAATCATGTATGATTAAGTTATGAACTTGCCGGGAGCATCCGCAAAAGTACCAATGAATCAACAGGAACAGATCAGATCCAGATCATTTTCAGTGCAGAAACAGGAGGTTGAGGTAGCGTGATTTACAAGGAGCAAATGGGAGGGGGTTTCTGAAGTTTTTGGAAGGTTATAGCTGAACACACAAGGAATAAAAAACCCTGGGGTAAAAAACCTGAGTGGGGCGATGTAATGTTGCCAATATAGCATAATTCGTTTGTGTTTTGAAAAGGCCGCCATATATTAAGACACAATGCAAATACCATAACGCTACAGCAGGGAAATAATAATGCCATTTTACAAGAGACTATAATGTGCTTTAGCCAAGTATATGCTTACACATATACACATACCGTATAGGGCAAGCCATACTGTATATCTTCAGCAAACTGACAGCTACTGCTGGTAAGCAACAAAAATACTCATGCAGGGCAAAGGTCCTAACCTAGGTCCTCCAATCTTTTAAATGCAACAACTGACCAAATGTATTGTTTTTACTCTTCTTGCCAGAAAAAAAATAAAAAAAGAAATCAACTCTTACATCTACACTCCAATTTGCATTTCATTTGCCTATCCATGTTTATGCTGTATAGTGAAGCACATTTTAATACTGTATAGCAGTGGCAGGCTGTCATACATATACAAACATACACATTCAGATACATATATACATACATTAATGTGTATATTAGAGTTATATATACATATGTTAGGACAAAAGTAACGCGTTAACGCAAATCAATTTTAACAGCACAAATTTTTGTTAACACACGATTAATGCTATGTGCATGTTTGACCATTTTTATTAAAAATGTTAATAACTAATCATTTAAGAGGCGAAATTAAAACCTGCAACGCAACACACATTTATCCAAGACGTCCTTTCTTTACTCGGATATAAAAATATATTAATAAATAAATTCCACGACAAATACATTTTGTCTGTAAATCTGTAAAAACTAAAACTGTTTTACAGATGAGTCTTAAATCAAGTACCAAAATCCACAATGGTTCACACATCAGACAATTAAAACATGGCAATGTGGAAATATAGCAAAAGTTCCGTTTGGTGTCCTGATGATTAAAAAAATTTAAAAACACCATATATGCGATCACGATGCGATTAATCACAGTTTACCTCATGACAATCGTGCGATTAATCGGGATTAAATATTTGAATATATATAAAATGTTTGTCCATGATTATGTATTTAATTTCTCCAATAGTCAATTTCTCTTCATTTCATAGCGTTTCTCACGTTATGGTTACGGTATTGGAGAGCACGTGCTAGTCAGACTCGCAACCTGCATCTGCTGCAAACTACACAGTCTTTTCATTTCACAATGGCTGACAAGAGAATAAATTGATTTGGTCGCAGGTTTACTTATACAAGATCATTCACAAGACTTATTTTAATAAAAAAATTAAAAGTTGGACTTCATGAGGAACGGTCAGCCAAAACAGTTAAAGCTTTTTCATGAACCATTTATACTTTTGTGTTTTCTTTTTTGCAGAAATTAGACAAAAACACACAACTTTTCTTAATTTCAAATCCCCAGGAAAAATTGTAATGCAAAAATGTACAGAAAACCTGGGGCCATGTTATGAGCTTAATATTGATACTTCTGTTAGCAATGATGTATGTGAGGGGGTGCAGCTGTGGCTGCAGTGAAAGGAGACTTATTGCTTTTCTTGTTTTAGTAATGGCATTCATTCTCACTGCATGAGGCACCAGTCTTTGATGCAGCGCTGTTATACTGCGTTTACGTATAATACTGATCTACGTTTCTATTGTCGTGGCATTAAGTGATTGATTGATTCAGGTTGGACATCACTGGAGGCCTATATGTGAAATGCATGGCCTGCCACCGCTGTATAGACAAGCCTTTTTCCAAAAAACATTCTAATAAAAATAACTTAGGAACTAACATTTCCAATTGAGTAGAACAAAAAACCATGGAAAGTGTCAGTGGATGACAGTTTATCATGACTGTTTAATTTTTGGCTGCGACTTCCTTCTGATGCTCAGCGGGAGAAAGGGAGAGCTGAGCCGATGCTTGGAGTCAAACTGAGGCGGCTGCATGCTTTGTGCGATCTCCAATTCAAACAGAAGTGAGTGGCAGAGGCTCGCTAGACTGGGGTTTCCAACTGCAGGCGGTCTGTTGCTTCCAGGCTATAATTACTTACACTGTCCTGGCACATCAGAGCAAAGCTAACTTCAGCCCCGGTCTGCATATGTGCAACACATGCATAAAGAAGTGAACAGAGGAAATGTCTTAAAATCCCACCCCATTAGTTTTAAATTGACTTATTTTTATTCATTAAACAGTAATTTAAAAAAAAACATGCATGGCTTTAAAAGAACCTGGTTTGGTAGGCAAGTTTCTGCCTAATACTTTTACACTGGTGAGCGACAAATCCTTGGTGTTGCTGGTAGTTGCTCTCTCGTGGTTGTGGAGCACAGGCGTGAAGTGTGTAAAGCAGGATTTTATTTTGGCAGCTTCTTTTAAGCAGTTAATCACCTAGTTAGATAATACCAAGTCATTACACTATAACTATGCCTAGTTTTGCATTATAAAGTCAAAATAACAGCAATTTATGGGTTAATTCATTACTTTTTGTACCCATGATACTTCTCACTTAACTGTTAATCACAACGTGTCAGTTATGATATCTATAATAATTGACATTCAGTGGCACAGACAAAAGGAACAGGCTCCAGTCGCCAGTTTCATCTGACATTTTGCCGATTTGGCATTTTGGTGATTTTCTGACTGATATTTTACAGATATTACATGCTAAGTATACGTATGCAATCCTGTGAGCAATAAAACACTGTGCACTTACACATAAATAATGAACTACAACAGTGGTTATGTCAGTGCTGCTGGACTTATTGCAAAAAATGTTGCCAGTTCTGTGAATATAATGCGATTATTATGCAGAATGCAACAGTCTTGTGGCTGCCAAGATTAGAAGAGTCCTGGATGAGCGGCTTGAATATTATCGCCTGTCTATGGCACAGTGAGCATAAATAATTGGCAAATATATATTCATGGTCCCTTTCCAGCATGTGCGTAATGTATTGGCTCTGATGGTTTGTATAGTACGCTAAGATTTTTTAAAATTATTCTTTAGCTTGCAATGTAACAAGGTCCTCGGTGAGCAGACTATGAATAAATATGCTGGCTGTGCCCTTTATCTAAAAGGAACATGATATTAGGTGTACCATTAAATAATTAAGACTTAATGAAGCAAAATTGGGGAACACTTGGGGAAAGTGTACTAGTAAAGGGTCAGAGTGTGTCCACCATTGCCAGAGTATATTCCGGTAAAGACGGTAAAGACATGCCTAATGATGAGTGAAGGCGTATAATGGTGGAACCCGCCAAGCCTTAATAGATAGATAGAAACAAATGTATTGTCATTGCATAGTACAGGTACATAGCAACGAAATACAGTTTAGCATCAATCAGAAATGCAAATAATAGCAATTGTGCAAAGTGACAAGTGGAGACAAACATGCAATTAAGGCTGTAACGATTCCTCAAGTAACTCAAGTATTCGATTACAAAAATATATTATTTGCCTCGATGCTTCGTTTAGTCTATTTAACTAAACACGAAGCACTGTGTTTCCAACGGACCACAATAACGCACTGCCTGCTTATCTCTGAAGCGCTCTAAACAGGTAAACACAGGAGGCGCTGCAAAATGAAAAATGAAGGAACGGAGAAAAAAGTAGAGCAGGTAGTGGAGCACGTTTTTAAAGATGGTGATAAATACACAGATTTAGTGCGTGGAAAATTTCAAGCAGTTTTTCCCCGGGGGGACAAGAAAACCACATCGCGATGCTGTGCGAGATTTAATAGATAAATACATGAGTGAGAATAATTATGAGTTTCAAGTTATGAGAATAGTTTCTTATAACTTACTCTACGTGGCCATGTAATGTGTAATGATGTAAAATGGCAATTAAATGCACTAAATAGGTTTAGTTTTCAACGACATGCAATTGCAGCAATAAAAATTTACATTTAAAAAAAAAAAGTACAGCAAATAAATAAAAAGGCTATAGCAGTGAAAGAAGTGCAGACACTGTTGCAAAAGTTCAACAAGTAAATAGTTATAAGGTTATGGCAGTGAAAAATGAGCAGACTGTTGAGAAAGTACAAGTCAAAGGCTAAGGCAGTTAAAATAAATTGTGCAAAAGCTAAATACACTTAGTAAAGGTATATATACACGTGAAATATTGTTAGGGCAGATCGATGTAAGGCACAACATATATAAAGAATGATCGGTATATAAATTTGCAATATGCAATATGTACATTGTATATACAACTGTACAGAAGTTATACACAGTATGTCTGTGCATTAAAACAGATCTGTGGTAGAACTAACTTTGTTAATGATGAGGCCTAAACCATAAACCCACATCTTGGAGATACAACGTGAAGCACTGCCATCAAGCCTTCACTGTCGGTCAGAGGCAGATATGATACGATTCTCAAATGAATGACTCATGAGTCATTTCCCTGCCATAACTTCAGTTGGCTGAACTATCAAAGACATCAAAGACGCAGCATGACAACAGGTATGCTCTTTTGATCAGTGAAAAACAGCACAGGCCCATTTTTGCATGTGACCGCTCTGACGACGACGACAAAGTGTAGGAACACGAATGCAGAAAAACATGATTCGTGACAGCGTGTAAACTCACTCACTTGCAGCTCATTGACGTTCAAAAAAGAACTACTACATGAACATGACTGTTAATGACGAGACCTTTTTAAAGGAACCTCAGTGTTAAATCAGTGTATGTTGTTGTTTCATTTACGCCACTTGATGGGACTTTTCTACTGTGACTGCCATATCTGAGATTAAATCTAAAGCTTTACATAAATGTGTAGGTGACAGGAATGTTATCTTCAGTTCCTTGTAAGGGAATCAACATTGCTTTGACAAAGCAGAGAGATTTATGTTTAATTCCATAGAACTGCTGAGTCGCCTTTAAGTGGCAAAACAATTACTGCATCTAGTTTTTCCAGGTGTATATTTATACACATAAACAACCCCGTTACCTGTTACAGAGTGTCTAAAAGTGTTCAAGAGCTCAAACACTGGCTCTTTATATAGTGGGTAGGTACAGATCAACTAACTAACCAACTAAACATCGAACAAACTTGCTATTATTAGCAATTTTTGCATTTTTCTCATGGTGTAGCTTGTGAACACAGCTATGAGGCAGGATGAGCCACCGATGTACAAGGTGGTATCAAAGTTGGCACACCAACAGATGGCAGCACGAGGCCGCACAGTCACAGGGATCACTGACCTTTAAAAGACACCGTCCTGTGTACAACGGAAGCTGTGCAACTTGTGGTGTTCTGACCATGAGTGTTAACACATCTGCTAAGGATACAGTTAAGTCATTGAGCTCACCTCACAGGAGTTTCTCACCGGAAACAACATGATCTCACATTCGCCCCACCCTAATCCCCAGATTTGGCGAAAATGAAGATCCATCTCAAAGGTCGCTGTTTTTTGACGGCATTGCGGAGATCCGGCGCAATCGCTGAAGGTGATTGTTGCGCTTTGAAAAGACTGCCATGACACATTCTAGAAGTGGCAGGTAAACTCGGAGCGCTGTACAGGTTGTCCTCTACTTACGATGGAGATACGACCCCATCGTAAGTCGAAAATATTGTAAGTTAAAGATGGTTCTATGACTGTGACAGCATTTCCTGCTTAATGCTGATTTTCTGCTCTAATGTGATGGCGTTCCTCTTCTTTTTTTCACTAAAGGCAGGAGACATACTTGGGCGCTTGAGCGCTGTCCACAAAATGGCTGCAAATTTATAAGATCACGTGCACCGGTAGGATAGCCGTGAGAAGCACAATGCTACATGACAAACTCATCAGGCATATTTAATGATCTGCTAATGATAATAGCCTGCTTCACCTTTTTCCAATTATGACTCCTCCAAGGGTAAACATCATGTATGCAAATGAGCATTTTTGTTTTTGACTTGAAAACTTTTTTCAAGTCAACAACAATTTTTGGCAGCTGCTCTGCAAGATGTAGCGGTTAGCTTGAGGGAATCTGGCACTACCGACTGGAAAAGTGCTCTGTGGAAGAGAAGAAAAAAAAAAAGAAGGAAAAAAAAAAAAAAGAAAGAAAACACTCACGTACCTATTGCACTGCAGCCCCGCTGCTCCGGATGAGTCACAGTCACACTGCTGGCAGGCACCTGTGTGGTTTCTGAAATAGCCGGTGTAACACTGCTCACAATGGAGTCCGGAATAGCCACGCAAACACTTACAGCCGCCGGTGAGTGGGTCACAGCTGTCAGGGTCCACTGAGCCGTTTGTGCTGCAGTTACACTGAGGGCCTAAGAGACAGAGAAAGAGAAAGTGACAGATGAAGAGAATCAAAGTAAAAGAGAAAACATAGAGAATCCGAGAAAGACAGGCATAGGCAGAGAGATGAAAGAGTGTGGAAGACAGAGACAGCATAAAGAGATAAAGAGAGAGCCAGGTAGAGAACGTGAGGAGAGAGAGATATACAGAAAGACAAAAGATAAAACACAGATAGTCACACAGAGAATCAGACAACGATAGACATAGACAGATGAAAGAGGAGGACAGAATCAGTGACAGAGAGAAATAAAATAGACAGAGTAGAATTACAGAGACAAAAGATAAAAAGCAGATGAGAGAGAGAGAAGAAAGTGGCAGATAGAGAGAACCAAAGACACAGAGAAACACAGAATCAGAGAAAGACAGACATAGACAGAGAGATGGAAGGATGGAGATGGTAGATAGAGACCATGACAAGGAGACAGAGACAGCAATAAAAAGACGAACAAAATAGATAGACAGAGAGAGAAAAAAAAAAACAGGCATTGAAACAGAAAGGGACAAAAAAAAAAAAAAAAAGAGAGAATGAAAAAATAAAATAAGGGGATTATCAGACAAACCCCTACTGTATGATAAAAATCTTAAAAAAGTCAAATCCACAAAAAAGTAAAAGATGAAAGGATAAGAAGACCAAACTCCAGTCGGCAACTATTGAAAAATATCTGCCGACTCGTTCTTCTCAGCGGTCACACTGTTGCCTCCAGAAGAGTGAAAAAACACACAAAAAAACAAACTCCTTTTATCGACAAATCTTTGACGTGGAAGACAATTCAGAAAGATTACGTTCATTACATGTTTTTGCTAGCTGACTCCAGCTGGGTTGTGTTCAGAGGTTTCGCAATTGAAAGAAAAAAAAAAAGAAAAGTGTTACAGAAAGCTGGCGAAAGAAAACGGCTTTCTGTCGTTTACAGACTTCCAGATAATGACTAAATGACTACAGCTGTTTCTTACCTGAGTACAAAAAGAAAAGCGCACTGGGGAGATTTGACACTTGATATTCATATATATACAGAATTCTGTAATAATCTCCCACATAGCACTTCCTCAATCCTAAAGTTACAATCTTATTTTTTCAAAAATTTGTTTTTTTTGGCCATTCACATTTATCACACTGTATTCTGCATGAATTATTTATCTAATAGTCAATAAGGAAAGCAAGCTGTCTCATTCCATTATGTGCTGCTTTATCCCTGAGACCTGCTAGTCATTTCTAGTCACAAGTCCACAAGTAATAGGAGTGCGGCTTCATGCTGGGTATTGTAAAAGAACTTAACCCTGTCAAACGCCTGTGTGATGATGAGACACAAAACTGCAGATTGAAATAACAGAATGGGATCTTCGAGCATGGCATGTTATGATGGTGCAGGATGCGCTGGTTTGAGCGTTTCATAGATTATTCATCGACAACAGTCTGTAGAGTTCACACAAATTGGTGCAAAAACAAACAAACAAACGCCCAGTGAGCAGCAGCTTCATGTTGCTCATTAGAGAGAAAGAACAGTAGTTCAAACTGACAAAGTCTACAGTAATCCAAATAACCACTTTTTTACAACAGTGCAAAAGCATCTCAAAACACACAACGTGCTGAATGTTGAGGAAGGAGAACACAAAGTGTGCTGGGAGGTGGAAGCTTAGTGGTTAAAGCATTGGACTTTGAATCCAAAAGGTCTTGAGCTCAAATCTTCAGCCACACCAAGCTGCCACTCCTGGGCCCCTGAGCAAGGCCCTTAACCCCATAGCTGCTCAGCTGTATGACCAGATAGGACACTCTGGATATGAGTGCCTGCCAAATGGCATACATGTAAATAGAAAGTGTTCTTTCTAACCAGAAAAACTGTTAAAACACCAATTCAAAACTACAGCATTTAAAAGCAGCGTCAGGAGGATGTCTTGCCTGTTCACGTTCTTCATCTCATGTCACTTCCTGCAGCAAAATCCCAACAGTCTCATCCACATGGTGCACAGTGGCTAGACTGACAGCAGCAGGAAAGCTCATCTATTTAAAAAATTCATAAATAATAACCCTCTGCACTGTTGTAGGAAAGAAATATTCTGTCAAGCAAAGAGAAGAGCTAAGAATGTCATCAAATGTTAATGACTATTCTCTGTTGGTGGGGCATTTTGTTGCTGGCCGGGGGTTTCTATTTCCTAAGGCATGTTGACACGGAGTGGAAAGCAGAATTGTACTCATTTAAAAAACATGAGAAGTAGCATATTGTTCCAAACTGGGTGCTCAGAATCCTGAACTCCTGCAACAATTAGGTTAAAGCACAGAGTTGTTATCAGGAACTGAAAACTGGGGATAAACTCTTCTTATTCTTTAATTATTGACTAATGGGAATTATTTCCTGTCCTGATAACCAATTTAATTCATAAATGATTACATTTTAGCTTGCCATTCTTCAGACATTTTGTGCAGGAGCTCCATATGTGAATAATGGAGTACACTGGTTTGATTCTTTTCCTCCCCCATTAAAAAAATAAAAAAATAAATAATAACTAAATGGGCTCAACCAAATATTCATCGAGAATGACTGACAGGTGTGGTTTAATTCTTCATTATTAACAGACACCGCCTGGTAGCCTGTTCCTCCCTCCACCACATTTTACAATAATCTATGAGCTGCTACTTTCACAACATAGTTCATTCCGTTTAAAAATGACAATAGGCAAGAAATGGCTGGAAATTAAAATCTACCAATACATGTTTCAGCTTTTTTTTTTTTTTATCCCCACAAATTGAAATAAAGGCTTAATATTCCTACAAACAAAGTGTTAAATCCAGATTTGGCAACCTGTTTTTTTATGTTTTATGTAGAAACCCTGCATTTTAACTTCAGAGTACTACAAGTATAACTTACAATATGTTTAAAGTACAGTGTAGGAAATAATTATTTGATCCCCTGCTGTTTTGTAAATTGAAATGGTTAATTTTGACCGAAAGAGAAAGAATATCAAGGAAATTCAGAAAAACAAAAATTGTTTATATTATATATTCATTATTTTGTATTTGATCGAGTGAAATAAGGATTTGATCCCCTTCCCAATCTGATCGTTTTGTAGCCCATTCCAGCCTTGTGCAGGTCTACAGTCTTGTCCCTCTTTGGTCTTTCCCATGGTGGTGGAGAGGTTTGAATGGAAGAGGTTGATTCTGTGACGGGTCTTTTATACACATAATGAGTTGATATTAGGAGTTCTTTCTTAAAGGTACAGGACTTATTTGGGTGTGTGGGAGCCAAATTCTTGTTGGTTGGTAGAGGATTGAATTTTGTATTTGATCACTTGATCAAATACCAAATAATTTATATATAATGATTTCTTATTTCTTTCTGGATTTCTTTCATATTCGTTCTCTTTCTGTTGAAATAAACCTACCATAAAAACTCTAGACTGTTCATTTATTTGCAAGGGGGTAAAATTACAAAATCAGAGGGAGATTAATAGTTATTTCTCCCACTGCAAGTATAAATCTGGAATGATTGGCTGGTGTTCGAAAATCTCTTAACATCACCTGACTCCCTGCAAGCCCCACCCCTTTTCCCCATCACTGTGTAAGATATTGGTCTTGTGGAACCATTTCACAGTCCTGGTTTCAATGATCAATACATCACTACTGTTCTGAACAATGCACTGTTACTATTTACTGCATTTGTCCCCATTTACACTATTTTTACTTTCTATTCTCTATCTGAAATATAGAAACTCACTAGGCCGCATCTTATTAAATCAGAATCTTAGCTAAACTAAATTACACAGGTTCCCTGTTGAACTCTGAAATTCTTTCTTTTGTTGTATAATCTTATCAGTTGTAACAATTCTCACCTGTATAGTGAAGAAGTTTCACCCTTTTGCTATGACTTTTACAAATCTCTTGGTTTTGAAGCAGATAAATAACTTCTCAGCTTAGTCTGGCATGTCTTCTAGTTCAACAAGCAGGTAATGTGTTGTGGTTTATCAATAATGCATGGTGTGTTATGGGGGGAGGTATATACTGGCTATAGTGTAGTCACAGTATTTTAAATTGATTTTGCTGAGCGGAAGTTTTGCTAGAGTAATATACTACATATACTACTGAAACCCTGTGCAATTAAACATTGTACAGTAATAATGCACTGTTTAGTGTAGGCATGTAACCAAATAGGACATTATTCAGAATGAACAGATAATGTGCTCTAAACAGATGAATGCTTGCCAGGGTCAAGGCTGAGAAAGAGCTAGAGGTGTGCAGTGAGCCTGGGGTCCTGCAAACACATTGCACAAGCTGGAAGCTTTTCTTTTCATGAGGGTGAGAACATGTACGAAGTCAAACACAACAAGATAAAATGATAGTGTAAAACACCTAATACAGTAACACTATATCACATACAGTGTAGAAATGCCCAAACTGGTGACTTGCTAATGGTGTTGCTTTTTCCTCCTCTCGCATGCTGTGAGCTGTGTGGTCATGTGGGGAGAAATTACTGCAGCATGTTTCTTTGTCCCCCAAAGATAGAGCAGATGATACCTCCTAGAGGAGCGAGCACTAAACATGAGCTAAGTAATGAGAGAAGATGCGGGGTAGGGAGAAGCGAGATTCTCAGCGCACACATGCTGAAAGAAAGCCACTGGCAGGCATAACGGTGTTGGAACGGTTTTCGGAAACTGCCTACGCTGGATTGTTGTGCTTGGCTGGGAGGTCAGAAAGTAAAGCACATGAGTGAAACGGCCCTCCAGAGATGAGAGGCTGCTGCTGATTTTGCCGCATAATTCATCATTAGAAAACTGCAAGTTCCTGCTAGCATGGCTTTATTGCGGAACATACAAATCAAGCGCCACGCACAGAGGCTGACTTTGCACACTTTTGTACCGTGATGCCTATTTTACAGTCAACCGTCACCGAAACAATTTTATACTATACGCTCAGAATCGTTGCTGGAGGGAGAGAAATGGAGTGAAGAGATATATTTAGACGGAGCTCACACCGAGTACGGTTCCCACTGGAAGAGCGAGAGACAGATATGTTTGTGTACTAGAGGTGACCTTGCTAAAGATAAGATTACACAATTGGAAAGCTGAGAGACGTGCACCATCACACTGTAATAATACCATCCACCAGCTTCCACTGGAGGGATGTGGCTTTTATTTATTTATTTATTTATTTTTTGACATTTATTGAGTAGAATGATCTAAAAAAATTCACTGTAGATTCACTACAACATGAACATTTATACGCAATAAACTAAATAAACTGTATAACTAAATCCTCAACACCTTAATTGTTGGATCAGTTTTCCCAGAGCCTGAGGCTGAACTCAATTACAGATAAAAAAAAATAAAATACCAATATAACCTAATATAGTGTGTAATATGATAAACTACTTTTTCTCTGTGAAATGTCATGCATTTTATTTCAAATTTAACTCAATGCCTAGAAAAAAAAATCTACATAAATCAAAAAATTATGAAATTTTATGTTGAAAAAATTTGAAGAAAAAAAATAATTGGAAGCCTGATTAAACATCAGCTGGTTTAATCCTAATGGTGGAAGGAGTGACCTTCATCTACCAATCAGAGTGACACTAGCAAATCATTTGAGCCCGTGTATGTAGAGGGTAGAGGTAGAGGGTATATAGGATAGAGTGTAGAGTGACATAGCAGCAGTAAAAAAAAAAAATAAAAAAAAAAGATGTGATTCAGAGAGAGGAGGTTACACCCTCCATTGTTTGTACCTGTTGTCTGATAAACTGGGTTGGAATAAAAACAAAGTGGAACAAAATAAGACTTTTAATCACTGAATTTGAACTTGAACTGTCAAAGGTAAAAATGTTTAATATGATCAAATCTTTATTCAAGCCAATAAATTCAGGCTGCAGCCTCCAAGGACTCTGCAGAGAGCGGAGTAGGAAATGATGTACAGCGTTCACCAGAATCTGAGCCCCTTGGTGAGTATCTGTTACTGGTCCACATAGTTAACAGAGGAAATTAAGACATCTGAGCCTCCGAGCAAAAGAGCGAAAAAAAAAACAAGCCACTGAGTAAATATCACGGTGTGCATTTTGACTTGGTCTCCACCTGAGAGACTAGAGATTGTGGCTGTTTACCAAATGATTATGGCTCTGAAATGAACAGCTGAAAAGCATACTCCACAGATGAGCTCTACTGATTGGACTTTTCGTGGGCCGTTTCCAGCCTGGGATTGGTGACAGCTACAAATAAAGCAGTTGGAGACTTCTGCTAGAGACTCTGTTCGTCTCACACTTGTCACCTGTCTCGCTGCAGGAGAGCTCAGTGCTGTCAGATTACACACAGAAGGGAGTTCGACACTTGCTCAGATTGATGAAAACCCTGCCAGAGCCCTATGCATGTGGAACGAAGCCATCGGCAGTCAACATCTGCACATTTTCCTATCATTTTCAAAATCAAGGGTGACGGATAGTGAAGACTTCAACGTAGTGACAGTTCACATTCGCACATCTACAGCTGAAGCAAGCACTTTCAGCACAAGATGAACAGTGAATTTTTTATATAGATTTTTGTATCATTTGACTTTTTCACAAAACGGGAAGTTTTCTCAGTTCCGGTTTATTAAATGGCTCATTACAGCTTTCAAAACAGTAAATCACAAGCAGGGGCAACAAAAATCATTATGCACAAGCCAAGCCTAACTTATACTTCATGCATCAGACACCTTTCAGACATGTCTGTACTCGCAATGCACTGTGCTCCAGAATGTATACTTTTACAACCTGCCCTAAAAACAAGAAAGCAAACCCAAAACGTTTCGGTCAAGGAAAAGGTTTACCCTGAGTGCCTTCCATATCATATGTTTATAAAAGAAATAGTTTGCTTATTTCATCGACAATTTGGCCGTATAGTGTTCAACTTTCATGCGAATGCCACCACCCACACCACAGTACTTATAGTATTTTCGATCGTTAATTAGATCGATCAAGTCTCTGATACAACACATGCTGCATTCTGGCAGTTTTTAATGTCCAATACATTTATGCTGGATTTCCCATTAATATGACAAACAATGTTGAAAAAAACTGATTATTTTTTTAAGGTTTTAACAACTCAAAATGTTTACGCTATGTATTAAAAAAAAAAGGGTTCATCTGGACTGTTGCTACAAAGCTGGAGGAACAACACTGTACAGGATGTCTGGGGAGGCGGTGGCACTGACCTTTCCCTTTCCTTTCAATCTGTTCCAGCATGACAATGCCCATGTGCACAAAGCAAACTCCATGATGATAAGGGTAACACTAAATTGAAAGATCTTGAGTGCTTAAGAGCTCTGACCTCAAGCATTAATGAACACTTTTGGGATGAATTGCAACACTGACTGCATCCTAGGCCTTCTGCATCAGTAGCTGACTACACTAATGCCCTTGTGGCTGAATGAGCACAAATAATCACAAGCACACTCTAAAACCTAGTGGAAGATCTTCCCAGAGGAGTTAAGGTTATTATAATGGCAAATGGGGACTAAATGGGTAATGAGATGTTCAAAAAGAATATGTATTGTAAGATTCAGACAGAGGTGGCAAAACACACACATCCTTCACTCAAGCAGAAGTACAAATACTCATGTTTTAAAAGACTCTAGTGAGAGTTGAAGTACTGACTACACTTTTTACTCAAGTAGTAAAAAGTAGTTTTAGTGTCATGCTTGTAACTGAACCTCACATCATATTAATATTAATACAAAACGAATTTCAAATGTTACCTAATGAATGTATCCAGGCTGAACATCCACTATATAGAACACAAACAGGGAAAAGATGATGACGATCAAGTGATCAGGAATGTCTCTGTTCTCAGTCATGTTTACGTCACTGACTCCCTCTGTCTCATCCACGTTAACCCCAGACTTCTTGTTGCTAACTTTGTAAACTAGCCTACGTGGGGCGTGGCAGCCAGGAAATGATACACCAGTGGTAGGTTGAAAAAAAAAACATGCAAAGACAGGAAATGATGATGGGCTAAAAACACGGCAATGACAAGAAAAAAAAATTGCGAGATTTCCCCAAATTAACTAAGCAAACAAAAAAATCAACTAAAGTAATGAGTTTGGTTTGAAAATCTAAGAAGTAGAAAGTTCAGATATCTGTGTAAAAAACTTTAAGTAAAATGTTGTCCGAAAAATAAATAGTAAAGTACTTACACCAGAAAAATCTACTGAAGTAAAGTAACAAATTATTTGTACTTCATTACTTCCCACTTCTGGATTCAGAAAAGGATTCTGACATCAGAATAATGTTCATACTAGGACCAAAGCCCTGGGTCAGCTTTAGTTGCTTGGATTTTGTGACATAAAAATGTTTGTTCTGATAATGTCTAATAATACTGATAATAAGCCAGTCTAATAAGCCTGATTCCCTCAGGCTATGTGGCATCCCGTCGCCCTGCATTGTCAGTAGCGCGACAGAAAACTAAACTACCAAAGCTAAAGAAACAACTCCATATGGCAGACGATATTCAAAACCCCGTCAGGCACAAATGGCCGTCTGATGAGCTGAATACTCGCTCATGCATGCTCGCTTCATAAGCCTAATATGCTGACAGAATTCCTGTTTCGCACACATGATACGTCTCCAAAACATACATTTATTGCGCTAAAATAGCACTAAAATAGTCTGGCGTCAGGGCGGTTATTATACTTGAGGGCCTATTTTTGTCATGATGATCAGTTCATTAAATTTCTGCTTGCCCAGTTACCTCATTGGTCTAGATTTCCACCTGAGATCTAGGTAATGAGCACACAGGGAAATGAAGGCAGGAGGAGAGAACTCATGCGCCTCAAACACCTCGGCATTATTAAATTGGATTGTTACAGGCTGGATCCATATTCAGATTCTGCTGCAAAAAACAATAAAAACAACAACGTGTCTATCAGTTTCTACAATATAACATACTGTGCGTGGGAGAAAACGAATCCTTGAAAAAAAAAAATGGGTGGGGTTTTTAAACGCTTAATCTCTCACAGCCACAGCATACAGGCACAATGCCCAGAAAAACAATCAAGCACGGATGTTTTAATCCACATCCAAATGCTCCAGTGTAAGTCTTTCGGAATTATTTGAATCCTGATGTTTTTCTGTTGTTCGATGTTGGCAAAGCCGTATTAAAATAGAGAAATCGAGTTACCAAATGACAGGATAATGCATGAGAGCATGCATGAACTCCATATCATTCCTTCTAGTTCATTTAGAGGAAACAGTTCGAGGTCCTGTAAATAAAAATCAGTCATTAAACTGCTTTCACTTTTGAAAATTATAATTCAGTCAATGATTCATCCTTAATAACCGCTTCATCCCTGATAGATCCGGAGCCAATCCTAGAATCATTGGATGCGCACAATCACCTCTTGGCAATTTTAGCATAACTAATCCTTTCATGGGTGGGAGGAAAACAGAGAACCCCGAAAGAAAACGCATTCAGAAACTCCACGCAATCAGTAACCTGATCTCAGAAATCAGACCCTGGAGCCGTGAAGCAACGACGCTACTCGCTGCGCCACAGCACCACCAGAGATCATTTGCATAAAAAAATAAATTAAATAAAATAAAAACGAGTTTATTGCTTGATTGCACAGCAAAAGAGTCCATTAATTATTTTCATGGGGTTACATTATAGGACACCTCAGTAAATATGGATGACTGTTAAACATAAATAAATAAATAAATAAATAAATAAATAAGATGAGCAGAATGTATAATAAATCTTGAAGTGAATTTTTTTCCCTACAATGAATGCTAATAATAAACCACCAGACTTGCTGTCAGATACTTTGCAATGTTTTGGCAGCCTCAAACGTGCACATATGATTAATGATTAATAGTTAAAGCATTCTGCAATTTAGGCTCATTTTTTATTTCGTGCTTTTTCCAACGGCAAAGTCTCCTATGCGCTATATATGGAAGCGGCTCGGATTGCTGCAAAACAAATTCCCTAAAGTGCTGAAGCAAGAGAAAGCGGTGTTGCTGCATTTAAGCTACTGTTTCACACTGGAGCTGCTGCTTTGTTCAGAATTGGAGACTCGCTTTCTCCTTCAGAGAAAGATGCACAAAATAGGCAGGAGATTTACACTACACACTCAATTTGGTGCAGGAGATAACAATGGAGTCACAAATCATCTTGAATCACTAGGATTTTATGCTGATAGATTCTTTGCCCAATATAATGCAATATAAGACACACATTGCTGTACACTGGGTTTATGCAGCAAATGTATGTTTAGTACTGTTCTTATGATATTTCCAGACATACACCTGTTAAGTAATATTGCAAGAGAACATCTGTTGTACTAATCATCCATTCACTTGGGAAAACCCACTACTATATAAATCAGTTAAGCAAGTAATGTATGCATTTTTGTCACCCTAAAACATTCAGCAAACCTTTATCTTTATTACAAACCTTAGAAAGTCCCATTATTAAGTCACATGACCATAGATTCACCCTTACTCTAAAACTTACCTAAAAGTCCCAGATCACATTTCTAATAAATCCTTTTAACCTTTTCCATATTTTACAGTTCTGCATTTATAATTTGGCTGGTACTTTATTAGATTTTGCTTTCAATAGGAAACAAATTATGCTTCCAAACTGTGCTTTGTGCTGAAGCCTAATGTTGCAAAAAAAAAAACCACACAAGAAGAGAGGGTTCTTTCTTCCAGCCTGTCTTTAGCAGACGAGCAGCTGGGGGATTGGGACAGCGGTGTATGGGTTTGAAAATGTCACCATAAATTGAGAGACGTGGAGAAACGCTGAAGGAGTTTGTGGCATGCTGCCATTTTCTATTCACGCAGAAGATTAACTCAAATCACAAACAATAAACTGCAAGTCTAATGATCTGTGTGCAGGATATAAAAAAAAAGCAATCATTAAGAAGTAACAATAGAATCGTAAAAACTTACAACACATCTAAATAACAGCTGTACAATAATCATACAGTAATGATAGAAAATGTTTATAGCATATTTTGCTTGTTTGCTTGAATTCCCCTTTAGAAAACAAGATCTCAGAGGGAGGGAAAGGGATAGACGTGAATAAGAAAGAAGACGCAGGGAGGTAGAGAAAATAAAAGTAAGAGAAAGAAAGAAAGTAAACAAGACACTGTGGCCAGTGAAACGCCTCTATTTAATGTTCGTCTCGGTGAGAGGCCAATCCAAGGCCAGCACTCCCATGATCATCTATCAAGAACCACAGACGTAAATACATCCATGTGTGCTAGAAGTCAGTGTATAGAGTATCATATGCACAGTACAGCCAGATTGAGGGGGTGTTCAATGCATTGTTTGGCATTAAAGGCATTCTAGACAGTTCTTTAATGACCTTTTTTTGTTATTTAAAAAAAAAAAAGGGACAGAAAAGCCATGAAACTGGTAGATTGTAAAAAATATTTTTTATGCTTAGCTGCTACAAAAGTTATGAATAGGACAAGATGTACAAAAAAAAAAAAAAAATCATCTTTCGGCTGCCTATTAGGGGTCGCCACAGCAGATCATACATGTAAACATGAATAAAGTGTGAATAAATCATGACATGAAAGTCCAGTTCCAACAATGCCTCAAACATTATTCAAAACCCTGAGTGAATGGACAGTGTTTAGGGTGGATGGATGGATGGATGGATGGACCTGACATCATATTCCCATTACATTGCTATTTTAACTGCTCTCTCTATTCCATGCCCACAAAAAGAAGTTATATTTGGCGATTGCATAATTGTATAATACGGCTATTGCAGTCAGTCCACTAATCACTTTTAACTAATCTTCAGGATGGAGAGATTTTCCTTTCTAGACCTCGTCTACAATTTGACTGAAAGAGCAACTTAAAGTTAAATCAAATGAGTGCATTCTCCTTTAGCGTCCTGCATCCGTTCTTGTTCGAGTGTACTGACCTTTCCTCCAAGGACAATTTCTTTTGATTCGCTCTCACCACTGCTTAACTCCACCTGTCCATCCCTGAACATGAAGTCCTTTCTGCAGTGTCTTTCCAAATAGCAGAAACGAGCTGACTTCCTCTTTTGTCTTTATTGACCCATTTGTCACAAGCGCCTTAAATGGTTCATCCATTATAAATCGGTGCAATCAAAGGCAGGAAAGAGCGGCTGGACGGCGAGACTGAAGACTGAGGAGAGGACAATTTCCAGCTTGTCACAGGGACTCTGTTACACTGCCTGCTGAAGAAACAGATAAGCACCGACCTTCCTTCTAAAAAAAGCACAATAACAGAGTACTAGGCGGAAGTTAGAATGGATGCAAATTGCTCAAACTTGATTTTTTCTTTGTAAAAATAAAACCTTAAGGGATAGGAGCTGTGTGAAAGACTTGATGCAATCGTTTTATCACACTGCAAAAAGTCTAAGAATGAAAGGCACCTACGCGTAATCGTGTCAAAGTTACATCTCATTACTATTCCATACGTGCTCTACAGACATGAAAGATGTCTCTCTGTGTCTAACAATATTGGGACAATAAGTATCACTCTTGTATTGGATCATGTTATCCTGACGGTCATATTCGCCATTCTGCCCTAGTAAGAGGAGAAAATAAAAATAAATTCTAATAATAGCTCTGTGCATGTATTCCATCTGAGTCAAATAATTGCTTAAAGGGTGTTGCAGCACTTTCGAAAGCACTCTGATATAATGTTTGCTTTTCCCACTGGCGACTGCAGGCGGTGATTCAATTAACGTTTCCAGTTTTGTTTGGCCCAAGCACAGAGAATTCAAACAGAGAAAAAGACATTACTCATAGGAAACAATGTATAATGCAAAAAACTTTGGACTCAAAGGACAAATTTATGATTATTAATTAAGACTCCTAATATCGAGATGGACCTTCGCAAAAATTTAGAGTAATGACTGATGACCAGCCAGCCCAACCTCCATCGACCACCACAGCTCCTGATTCTAAAGATTGATCAGCAAGTGAAATATAAAGCAACACAGCAATTGATCCAGGTCCCAGGTCCTTAAAACTGGACAACATTTCTCTAATAGCCACCCAATCAGTTTACTGGCTTGGCATCCATCCTTGGTTAAAGCTCTGTAGAGGAAATCAACCACAAACGAGTCCACGTGATGCATCAAGCGTGATGGTAGACAACCAATAGTAATGTCTGGTCTCAAAGGATGAAGACTACACAGTGCATATTAACGGTGGAGCATCCAATAAAGTCATTTACACACAAACAAAATCCACATTATATTATATTATATATTATATTAGATAGATAGATAGATAGATAGATAGATAGATAGATAGATAGATAGATAGATAGATAGATAGATAGATAGATAGATAGATAGATAGATAGATAGATAGGAGAGAGAGAACACTCAAAAGAGCCTACATTGATATAAACGGACACTTTTCTCCTGGGAAATATTTGAAATGTTACTAATCTAAAAAAGCAATGACACCTTTTCAGTTTATATATAAATGAAGGTCATATGAAGGTCATAGAATGAATGTCATCTGGTAACATCCCATAATGTGCATAACGTGCTTTCGCTAATTAACCTATTTCATAGCACTAGATTAAAACAAACTAGTGGCTAATTAATCTATTTATTCATTTTGTAAGAAATAATTCTGAATACAAGTGACGGCTCTTTCAAGGGCACCTGTATATCTGTATTCCTGTCGGGTACATATTACTATTACCTCTTAACCCAAGCTTCCTTGCATGGTGTGTAGTTAAAATGCTCAAGGCAGATCAGGTACTCGTAAGTATTGGGACTTACTCTGACCATTTCCATTGCTAAACCGTTGACTAGTTGATTCCTTTACTTGTCACTTGATGGCACCTTTTACGTGTCATTTGGTGCTTTGGATTTGAATAAAAGCGTCTGTCAAATGAAAACATGTAAATACAATGTAAATATATTCCTTGAACTCGCCTACAGCTTGGGGAGCTTTTAAATGAGTGTTTTAGCCTACAGTCTGTATGCTTGTGCAAGATAAGCCAGTAAATGGAGCGATTTGAAGTTCACTAGATTAAGTTTAACAAGCTTATTTTTACAAAACAAAGGCTATGTGTAATCTGGCTGTAATATCCAGAACATTCATTACTCGCAGATCCCGCTCTAAATCAGGTTTAATCAGTATATGCGTGACACCTAATATCAACAGCAAACATTGGAAAACACAAGGAGCAACAGTCACTAACAAAATAAGATGACTAATTAAAGCCTGAAAAACCTGCCATCCTTAAACGTGATTTCCTTTATACTTGTGAACACAAAAGGATAGCGTGCAAACAGCTTTCCATATTAGTGATTAACACTAAACTCTGCATGTGGATCAAATTCAAGCCCCATAACCATATGCACCAGGCACTTCGGTGTTCAGTTGGCGTGTCCCCCCCCGCCCATTTTCCACCAAATGTCATCTTGGATACACTTCAACCTCATCAACCCCTGGAGCTTCAAATAAATGAGAAAAAAGGAGCTTGATAAGTTTGTTCTTTAATAGATAGGACATTGTTGCAAAAAGCCGTTTGCCCAATCCACAACTTTACACCCATTCATAACAACAACAACAAAAAAAGTCCTCCTGGCACAGTTCTGCTTTTTTTTGTTGTTGTTGTTGTCTTATCCAATGCGTCACGGTCACTGCGAGGGCACATAAAGGTGTGTTTCATGACAAAGCGGATACGAGTTTTGGGTTTTGTTTGCTCTTTCGCTTTGAGCCATCAATGACTCGCGAGACAAACAAAACACAACAGGTTCTCACACAGGCAACGTGGAAATGCGTTCTGTCGCCGTGACATGTCAGTACATGGAAGACCATTCGAAGTGCATGCAAGAAAAAATAAACAAAACAAAAAACCCGATCATAAAGAACAGGAATCAAAAAAGAGAAATGGTTCTTTAGTAGTGCTTTGGGTTCTCTGTGCTGTCCGTTTTATTGGTACGTACAATCATCATGTAGGACATTTGCAGAAGTGTATAAATGCTTGCATACATAATGCTCACTGCAATGCTGAGTATAGTGTGAAGGAAGTATACAGGAGGAACAAAAACATGTCAGAGATGAGATCTAAGGTCAGAGTGGGAAAACCAAGGACTGGCAGTTGTTACACATGTGCATGCCCTGAGCTTTACTAATAAACACGTGTTTATTAGTAAACACTTATTTACATTTAAGTACAATAATAACAGACAGTATCCACAGAAGTAATGCTTTTGTTTATGGACAGTTACCTTTGGATGGATTACCTTTTTTGGTGGTAAGTTCTGATGTGGTGGTGGTGGTGGTGCTGGTGTTGGGGCTGAAGGTGCTGGTGGAGGATTCCGTAGTAGCTGTTGAAGTAATGGTTGGTGAGGAACTGGTGTTATTCGACGTTCCTGTAGTTGTTAGTGAAATGTTAGGCTTTGTCGAGTTGAGAAGTGTTGGAGCCATTGTTCTGGGTGAAGAACCCACTGTGGTTGTGACTAGACCGGTCGTACTCCTGTCTTTTGGAGTGGTGAGGAATGGAGCTGAGGTTAACGGTGACAGCTTCTCCTCAGGTAGATGGTTCGGGCTGCTGGTTGTGGCACCAAACACCTCCAGCTGGTTATCCGAGAGAGCACGCGCGTTACTCGCGACGTCCGGGCTGGCGTGGGAGCCGAGCGCACGAGACCCGCGAGCCGCGCACGCGAGCAAGAGGAACTCAAACACCGGAACAACTAACATTCTGCAACATGCACCGCGCACGCTTTTCAGCTCCCCATGTGAAAAGGAACAACAAATAAAGGTTGCAAAGTAAATCCAGTTGGTGAAAGCCCAGTCCCTAGTCACGATCAACGTCTATACTTTTTATGTCGTCCACCAGCAGACCTGCGGTTCCACTCCAACTATCTACTGACACTTCTGCTCGCGTCCGTCTACTACTAACAGTCCATCAGCCAATCACACGCTGAACTCTCCAAGACTGACGTTAATCTGGACCAATCATGACACGCGGCTCTAAATCCCGGCTCCTCTGAATGAACTGTATTTAATAGAAAAGCTACAACAAGGAAAGAATAACCAGAAATAACTACAAAGTTATTCACACTGAACCACCTTGACAAATCATTTCTCTCCTGATGGGAGATTCCACCAAAATGTCTTTGATACTATATATATATATATATATATATATATATATATATATATATATATATATATATATATATATATATATATATACATATATATATACATGTATATATATGTATATATATATATATATATATATATATATATATATATATATATATATATATATATATATATATATAATCACACACACACACACACACACACACACACACACACACACACACACACACACATATATATACAGTACAGACCAAAAGTCATGAAAATACAGAAAACTCTGAATGAGAAGGTGTGTCCAAACTTTTGGTCTGTACTATATATATATATATATATATATATATATATATATATATATATATATATATATATATATATATATACAGGTTTTAAAGGTGAAGTGGTGAAGGCAATAGAATTGTTGCAACTCATAAAATATGCTATGGGGCATATGGTTCACAGTTATAAGATCTCAAAGTGAAGATAAACTGTCAATCACTATAATATCTGGATGCTGTCGTCTCTCCGCACTCACACGTTCACATCTCACATTTTTTGATGACTGTGGTGTGGTGGACTGTCTATTTTCCCAGAGATCATTCACAATTTGTGATAGCGTCTGGCTCTCCTTTTTAGTTATGCTGCTGCCATAGCTAGTCTTGACAGAGTTCCTACTTGCACCCTGATCACACTGTACAGTGCCCTTAACCTTTACGAAACTATAAGTATACTTAATCCTTATTTCAAAATAATTGGTTGCTCAAAGGTAAAGCTCTGATCAGAATGATCAGAATGTTGGGTGTGAAGCCTTAGCATCGCCTAGCTGCCTATCTCTCTCTCTCTCTCTCTCTCTCTCTCTCTCTCTCTCTCTCTCTCTTTGTCAAACATGCTTCTGATGTACCAGTGATCCTGTCCCATTGGCGATCACATCAACAATCCAAAAGATTCAGGAAGTTAGTGAGCAACTCAACAATGCTGACGACGGATTGGAACTCAACCGTCTGCTACAATGGCTTACGACTGCAGTTTGCATGAACACTTTTGCATTTAAGTGCCTATCACTGAACAACACACCTCAACAATGAAGAAACTATGATTAATGGACATTCAGTGCCACCAAGATGAGGATGGGTTCCCTTTTGAGTCTGGTTCTTCTCAAGTTTTCTTTCTCATACCATCTCAGAGAGGTTTTCCTTGCCACTGTCACCATTGGCTCACTCATTAGGGATTAACTTATATAAGGAACAAACTCATAGGCATTAAACGTGTACATCCCAACTTCATAATCTCTTTATCTCTGCAAAGCTTCTTTGGGACCATGTACATTGTTAAAGTGAATCGAATTGAATTGAATTATCAAAATACCTACTGGGGGAACGGCATTTGGAACAATTTTTCTTTTTCCAATTCAGTTCAGTGACTTGTAGATTGTTCTGACAGCTTGTGATAACCCAAGACATTACGAAGACATACATTAACAATATTTATTATTGGGAAATGAGTTTTAATTTATATAATAAAATACACACTGTAATCAATGTGAAGGCAATTTCATATTTGCTGCTCTTGTGTATGATGGAATTAAAACCACACTGTAACTCAATCTACTGTATCTATTTCCTTACAATTAGATAATCATAATCATCATAATCATAATCATTAGATAACCACAAAAATAAAAGTAAAAACGATCTAGAAGTTGAAATCATGGACAAAATGAAATGTAGAGCATATATATGGAATAGGGTGCTCCATAAGCACATGGGTGCAATTTGTCGGGTTTTCACAGAAATACTAATTTTGAGGAGCAAACATTTTAAATATCATTGTGTAAATAGGAAATGACGAGTCTTTGGCGCCATCTTGTGGAACACATCCACCTACTTCACATGGCCTTAGCTTCCAAAGCCACAAATGTTTTCCAGTCATGCTCTCGTTGTTCCATGCGCTTCAACAACTCAGTAACACATGGTTTCTCTTTCATACATTTCCGTCTTTAGGAAGCTGGAAGGTATTTTCATACCTTTCACCCAACCTTAAGAGAATTTTCTATGAGTGTACAGCTGGAAGTACACAAAACCTGCAATTATGGTACTGTATATGTCAGACGCCTTTATTTAGGGCGAATTACAATGATCTCATATTTAAAACACAGAGCCCTTGAGAGTTGGCAGCAAGTCAAGTCAAGTCTAGTTTATTTCTATAGCGCTTTTCACAACAGACATTCTCTCAAAGCAGCTTTACAGAAATCAGCAGTTAAGGTGAATGGTGTGTATTTATCCCTGATGATCAGCCATGGTGACTGTGGCAAGGAAAAACTCCCTTAGATGTTATAAGGAAGAAACCTTGAGAGGAACCAGGCTCAAAAGGGGAACCCATCCTCATTTGGGTGACATCGAGTTTGATTATAAATCTTTCAACAATACAGAACACTGGAAAGAGAGAACTAACATGAGCACTGGAGTATAAGATTATAAGTAAATGTTGTTTCAACAGTCTTTGGTATAAAAGTAGGAGCTACTGAGCTCAACATTTGTGATCATCACAGATCCAGCATCAGCTTCTCCATGCCAGAGCCTTTAAACACTTCAGGAAGTCCAATGTCAAACTCCACACATGCAGTGGGATCCAATTGGCACTGGTACGTCTCTAGATGGTTCAGGATGTTTGCGAGTTTGGCATCTACTTCTTTAAAGTCCATAATCTTCATGAGGTGGGACGTGACTGGAGCTGGCCAAACCTCAGGAAGCCTCGGGATGGGGAGAGAAAGAGAAGCAGTGGAGAGGAATTAGCGTAGCTGCTGTTCATGATATTTGCTCTTCAGTACAGTGGCAGTGTGGTGGTGCATGTACATCACATACTCAACCTTTCCATTCAAAGTCCATCTTAACCACTGTGCTACCACTTCAGATTTGGGTGAGGATCTTATTGATGTACATGTTAGTCCTGAATTGGGCATCACTATTGAAAAATATTCTTTTGAAGCTAAATTTAATAAGACAAATCAAGTGAGTTCTGTTGGTGATGGACAGATCTACACACTGTTTAATTTACATCTGTAATATCATGAGATTCTCACTGATACCGGGGTCTGGTGGTGTCAATAATAATACCTGTACACCTGCTCATTTATGCCATTATCCAATCAGTCGATCAGCACAGTGCATAATATGTAGATACAGGTCAAGAGCTTCAGTTTAAGTTCTCATCAAACATCAGATCGATGAATATCTCCATGACCTTGATCGTAGCATGGATAGTGGAACAAGATGGGCTGACTTAAGAAGCTGATAATTTCATTGGATTTTCACACACAACCGTCTCCAGAGTTTACACAGAATGGCGTTAAATGAATGCCAGATCTCTTTCTTTGTTAAGAGAGTCAAAAGAGCTGCCAGGAAGGCAATAGCAACCCAAGAAAACACTTCAATTGTGGCGAGCAGAAAAGCATCTCAGCCTTTTCCAGTGAAAACGTACTTGAGTTTACTGTAGACCTTCTGGCAGCTTCAGCCAATCTGGTCATTTTCTTCTCAACTCTCTTATTAACATTTCTACCCACAGAACTGTGGTTAAAACTGCACCCACTCATTGTTTTTTCCACACTATTCTATGTGAACTCTAAAGCCTGTAGTATTCCAAAATCCCAGAAGATCAGCATTTTCTGAAATACTAAAACCAACCATGCCACAGTTAAAGTCACAGAAACCAAACTTTTCCCCAATCTGAAATTTGATGTCACATTAACTTAAGCTCTTAACCTATATCATATTATGACTTATGTATAAGTCAGAGATGGTTTCTCAGATTTCCCCACTGCCTTAGAGATAAACCATTTGTCTGTCCAGAATGTGTATGTTTACTGACATAAAAAATTTCTCTTGTTTACTTTGTGCAAGTCACTTCATTCCTCACTGCAGTGGATTGTATATGTGATGCTGCTGGCCTTGCTTTTTCATGCCCTTTCAGAAGTACAGTACATGTGTTTTACTGGGGTTATCTGTTGTTCACCATATAAGGCAATTAGAATAGAATAGCCTTTATTTGTCACATGTACATTACAGCACAGTGAAATTTATTTTCTTTGCATATCCCAGCTTGCTCGGAAGCTGTGGTCAGAGCGCAGGGTCGGCCATGATACGGCGCCCCTGGAGCACAGAGGGTAAAGGGCCTTGCTTAAGGACCCAAGAGTGGTAGCTTGGCGATACCGCTCGAACCCCCGACCTTCCGATCAGTAACCCAGCACCTTAACCACTGAGCTACCACTCCCCTGTATACTTATACTGTACTTAATTTGTCCTTCATCACAAAACTTGTTGAACTTGAAATTTAATCGACATTGCATTATAAAATAATAATACATTGGCTATTTCCAATATACAATAATGCAATGTAATGACATGAAGATCATTTCACTTTTGATGCAAAACCTTTTACAGACCCAAAGAGGGAGTCTAGACTATATTGCCTCCAAGTGCTTACAATCATGAAGTTTTCTTTGATAGTACGTAACATAAACTAATCTTTCATGAGGAGTAATTTGTAACAGTGTGCAATGTTGATCAGAGAATCAGCAAGAACATTAACCCAGGCTATGTAGAATATGGAAACTTTCCAGAAATAAAAGACTCTAAATAGATATAATTGATATTAGATATTAAGGGAAATAAAAATGTAGTTTGTTTTTGTTATTTAAATGCTGCTTTTCCAGTCCATACAGTAAACGATGGTTCGTTTAGAAATTTAAGTCATCACATCAGACATCACAATTCATTTAGATTAGCATTTGGTACAAATATATTGCTATTTCTTTTAGGTTTTAGAAGTGTAGGAACAATGTGGTAAATCTTTGGGTCATCATCTCACCATATGTGAACTTACTCCCATAATTTTAAAATCCTCCCTTAATTTTCAGTGGGATTCAATTCCGGGAATTGGCTAAGCCATGGAATGCCTTCTTGATTTATTATGGCAGAGTTTGTGGTCTTTTTCCTGTCCTTAGCTCAATGCTTTGCGGAAAAGTAGGCTTGAATCATGATCTCATGCCCTAATTCTGGGATCATATTCCCAACGCTTTTTTTTTACCAAATACAAGTCGAATTACTGCCAAAAAAGTCTATTTTATGTCCGGCCAGTGTATATTGTGTAAATGGAATCGGAATCTGTTTGAAAGCTTTTGAATGCACATTTATTGCTTAGAGTTTTATTTGGGGGGTAGGAAATTAATTCAATTCAATTAAATTTTATTTGTATAGTGCTTTTAACAATGAACATTGTCTCAAAGCAGATTTACACAAATAATGTGATGATAAAGAATGAATAAGATGTTCTTTATAAGTGTAAGTTTGTCCCTTATGAGTGAGCCAGTGGCAACTGTGGCGATTTCCCAAGATGGCATAAGGAAGAAACCTTGAGGGAAACCAGACTCAAGAGGGAACCCATCCTCATCTGGGTGGCACCGAATGTCGGTTTATTACAGCTAAACGATGTTGAGGTTTGCAGTGATGGTGATCAGATGCAAACTGTAGTCCTGAGTCAGTGTAGCAGACTGTTGACTTTAACTACAGTCCAAATCCAAATCCTCAAAGCTCCTGTTGTTTCTACGTAATTACAGAGAGTCCATTGCTTATTGTTCTCTATCTGACTGCTGTTCCAGCTGCTCATAGTTTTTACTGCAACTCTTTTTTTGACTGACTGCTATGACCCTTACCTTACTTATCATTTGTCTGAGTGTGTACTGTGAAGTGTTAAATGTTGCACCTGTCCAGGATGCTTTTATGAACTTTGCACCCGTGTATTATTGACCCAGGTGTACATACAGGCATGTTTATGGCCGTTACTATGGTTCTGTTGCTTCTCCTTTTTAACTGTTGTCAAATCATTTTGTCCATATATTATTTTTTATATTTTTACTTCTACATATAGATTTAAAAATAGTGCCTGAATAGATTAGTAAGCATCCTTTTCCTGTATATAAATTAAACGTTTTTATTTTTACTAATGAGTACAATGTCAAAAGACAATATGTGTGTGATTTCGACATGGGAATGCATTAAATAACCTAACAAATGTGTCCAAAAAGATTATCCTACACCATGTAAACAAAATACTGCAATTGCAGGATCTGTTTTTAATAGTATACTTATAGAAAAGTCACACAAATGTGAAATCTGAATAGCTGCATGAGCCACACATTCATTTAATCAGAATCAGAATCAGGTTTATTGACACACACAAGGAATTTGGTTCCAGCTGTTAGTGACTCTCAAAGTACAGACATAAATAAAACTATACATTCAGCTTGGACTATACAAGACTAAAACAGACTATACAAGGCAATACAGACAATGTGAGACGATATAGACAGTGTGTGTATTAAACAGGGATACAGAGTATATATCAGACCAGTAATGTACATAAAGTGCATGGTAGTGCAAATAACAGTATTGTGCATCAGGTATGATAGTTTACTTTAAAACTTTGTACAATATATAGCAGCCATATTGTGCGTAACATATACGGATAATGTGATGACTGACAGTTCAGATAAGGCAGTACTTATAGATATGAAGCAGGGAATATATTTAGGGTGAGTTGTTAATGAGGCTGATTGCCTGGGGGATGAAACTATTCCAGTGTCTGGCAGTTTTGGTAAACAAAGTTCTGTAGTGCCTGCCAGAAGGGAGGAGCTTAAAGATGTCCAGGGTGCGAAGGGTCAGTAGTGATTTATCCTGCCTGGTTTCTGGTTCTTGGAGTCCTGGAGAGTTGGCTGGGGAGCACCAATGATTTTTTCTGATGTTTTAACTGTGCGGTGCAGTCTGTTTCTGTCCTGTTTTCCTTTGCTGCTCCAAACCAGATGGTGATTGATGAACAAAGGACAGATTCAATGACTGCAGTGTAGAACTGCATCAACAGCTCCTGTGGCAGACCATACTTCCTTAATTGGTGTAGAAAGTACATCCTCTGCTGGGGCTTTAACACAACATCAAAATTGTTCTTTACATTTATTTACACTTCACGTTTTGATTCACATTATTCATCCATTTTCACATTCTTTTTTCCCTCTTTCCAATGTGACTTCATTTTTCAAAAATGATCACATATTATTTACACAATGTCATACACATTATAGTCAAAAGTATGTGGACACTGATCGCAATCATATTTGCCTACTCCAAAACCATATTACAGTAATCTCCATTTTTCTGGAAAAGCCTTTTTTACTAGATTATGGAATGTACTGTGGGAGTTCATTCAGAAGAAAAATACAAGAAAAGCATATTACGGAGGTCAGGTGCTGATGATGTGTAAAGAACTGGGTTCAGTTGGTGTTCCAGTTCATCCTAAAAGGTGTTGAATGGTGTTGAATACAGTGTTCTGCCACTCCATTCTTCATTAAGCTTGATTTATGCACAGCAGCACTGAAATGATGTAACATGTCTGGGCTCCTTAGTTTAAGTGAAGGGAGCTTGTAATGTTTCAGCATACAAAGACATTCTTTAGAGTTATGTGCTTACCATGTTGTGTGAACAGTTTGGGGATGATTCACATATGAGTGTGACTTTTAGCCATATAGAGTCTATAGGCTATATGTGTTTTGCCCATGCAAACAAATATACTTATATGTGATCTCATACTCACCTACTGTATGGTGGACTATAAGGTCAAGAGAGGCAACTATGAATTAAACAACTAAACTGTAAATAATTTAGTATTAATTTAAAATATATTTAAGAATGATTTCTGCTTATTTAAAATCAACATTAGACACCTTTTTTACATTCTTCTGTGTCAATGGTCCACCACCAGGGGTCACCATCCACTGATTTCTACTGAATGGACCTTTTGTTGTTGCACACATTCTGTTGCCTCAGCATATAATTGGCATGGACATACTGATGCTCAAAAATCTTTTACAGCAACATACCTGCAATCTGGGTAAAATAAATTTACAGTAAAGTACTCGAATACCAAATTATAAACCTTTTCACTTAGCAGCCACACCTTGCTCAACTTGCTTCCAGTGATTCAGTGTAATCTTTCAGTGGATTAAATTCAGTGGTAGAAATAAGTTAAATGAATGCAAGCTAGTCATTCTTTTGCTTTTCATGGACTTAGAGTCTGAGGTCTGATGGCTGTGTGTTTAAATCCACGCACAGCCATGGTTAAGGAGGACACTTCAGCTTCTTTTTTGTATTAGCCAAATGAGCAACTGATTTGATTTGTGTTTATTTTGAAAATAAAGACAACGCTAAATCAAGCAAGACAACTTTAAATAAAACAACTCAACTTCAACAAATCAGACACTGCTTTACAGAAAACAGTCAACTTTAAATAAAAGACAGCTTACGTTAAACCTTTAAAAAACACAGGAAAGTTCAAAAATAAATAACTGTAAATAAAAAAGTCAATGGACCAATTTAAACTCATGATCCAATGAAAGATACGCTATATAAACAAAAAGTATGGCAACACCTGACATTTCCAGCCATATGTGGTTGCTCTTGATATCTCATTTTGTTTTTTAGTCTGGACCCCTTCAAAAAAATACCAAAAACAAACAAACAAACAAACAAACAAAAAACAACAAAATGTATTATTTAAAGTATCACATGCTATGATTATATTCATACATAAGAATACATTTAGCAAAATCATTTCTGAATCAAAAATCATTCTGTTATTGTAGAATTAAATTATATATTAAAATCCCCAATTTCTACAATAACATGAATTAACAAATTATTTGTATATTATCACCATTCTTTATATATGCATTAAATTTAAGTACCCAATGAAAGGTTTTATTCCCAGAATGCCAAGAATACACTTTCAATACACTACAAATTTAGTTCACTAGTAAAGGTGAGTAATAACTAATATATATATACTGAATATTAAAAAATATATCAACTTTTATAATGATGTCCTAGAATAATAAAATGGAAAACATCCTTTCTTATGTTTCCTGAACACTAGGGTTTCCCTTTAGAGCAACGAGTTGAAAGGATCATTATCTTTTTGTAGGTTCTACAGAGGTTAATTTCTCCCTTTACTGCTTTTTATTTTTTTCAGTTGTTTTTTTCACAAAACAGGCTTTGAATAACACAGGTAAACGTCAGTTCAGTATTTCCACTGAAGTATTTGGTAATACTTATGAAAGCTCTTGTTTGTTATTGAATGCTTTTTGGCATTGGGTTACAACCTAAAGTCCAGACTTGCCCTTCTTTTGCTTTACTGTTCATGTTTGTCTTGTTGAAACTCCATAAAATTATATGCTTTCATTTAAAAAAATGTTAATTATTTAAGAGAAGAAAATTAGACTTTTGCCTCAGTTTAAGGTTAGTTTGGCTTAGAAACCTGCCCTGTACACATTTAATCAAAATGAGCATAATGAAAAACAAAGATATTTAAAATTTTATAATGGCTTTAAGGGATTATATTGTGGATAATGGATATATATTGTCCAAATCAATGAAGCTTTGAGATGAGAAGCACAAGATCCTTGAGCTTCTGTGACACAACAAGTTAAGACAGATGTTAAAATGGATAATAATCAAATTCCTTCTATTTGTTTGGATTTTGAATAAGGATACGGACTGAGATATGTGATGGTGTGCGGTGATATTGTAATAAGATTTCGTATCGTCGTGTTACGTGCAGTCTTGTACCTTTGCTTAAGTGTGTTCCAACATTCAAATGCACTTTTGCATTTGTGGCCTTATTATAATTATGTTCATAATGAATGCATGATGGACTGAGGATGTTCATTTACATATGTTTTGTAAGACACACATGGATTGTGATTGATTGTCTCAAAATATACATATAGCAGTATGTTTTTATTTGGTGAGGTCATGTGGAAGAATGGTTTATAAATCAGTGTAAGCATATTCAAATTGAAATGGTTGCATATTTGTTATTATAAACCAGAGAGATAGAAAATGGGATGTAGTAACATACAGGACACAAACATTTTCAGTTCACAGTCCAAAGTTTGCTATGGTTGTGATGATACTACTGTCAGGATTCAGTTTATGACACTAGCTTTAAGACTTTAATTCAATTCAATTTGTTAGTATATTTAAAAACATTTTTAGAAAAAAATAGACTGAAAAGTCTCCTTTTTGAATCATAAACAATGCAAAACAATGTACATTTTGTCCATGTACATTCGTTCAGAAAACAGATGATATCAATTTATATTGATAACTTATTTAATGGCTACAAACAAAGGTTTAATATTGACCCAGGGGTAAAAAATATCAATTGAAACTGAAAATTTAAGTTTCAAACATGGCTTGAATGCTTGGTTTCCATAGCTTCTGCTGTTGTTAGAAATCTTAAATAGAGAAACCGAAAGAATAGCCATAAAACGAGGCGAGCGTTAAGATACACAACAGGTGGGAAGAGGACACAAGATATAGAATATGTACACAATCTAAAGTTGGCAAGACTTTGCAATAAAATTAGTCAGGTGATGGAAGGAACTGGTATAGTGGTGTAGTGTCCCTGACTGCCATAACAGATGTAGTAATGACGCACACAGATGTCTTTAAATTACATGGCTATCAAATTATCTATCAGATATCATCCTCTGCCCAGTGAGACTTTGTATGTTTACAGAATAAAACTGTGTTTAAAGTAGCAAGAGGAAGTCTTTGCAAGAACGGAGGAGGGGAATGGTAAGACATGATGAAAAAGAAAGAGAGAAAGAGAGAGAGAGAGAGAGAGAGAGAGAGAGAGAGAGAGAGAGAGAGAGAGAGAGAGAGAGAAAAGGAAGTCAGATCACAATGCCTCTGCACTTTCTCACTCGCACTCCCTCTCTCTCTGAGAGCTGAGAGAAGAGTCAGTGATAGTAGAGTCTTCAGCCTTCATACATCCAGCAAAAATGAGGAACATCTTAAAGGATGCTTTTGAGGACTTCTTCTTTGAGTATGAGACCCCTCGGCAGGTGCTGGTGAAAAACCCGAGAGTGGGTATCGCCTGCAGAATCCTCCAGTTGGGGGTGCTGGCTTACATTATAGGGTAAGTTTTTTTTTTTTTTTTTTTTACAATGCTGTCAAAGGCTTTAGATAAGAAGGAAGGAAAGCAGATATCCAGAAGGCGAATTTGAATTACTCTGCATGTTTCTGCCTGTATAGGGTGGATATGCCTCAAGAATGTAATCATGATAAATGAGTTGGGGGGTTTTTCTCACTGTGAAATGTCATCGCTGTGTATAACATCCTCTACCACAAAGAAAACATAAAACAACTGCTTCAAGTAGTAGTGTGCTTTCTTCCTCTGAGAACAGTCTGGGCATGGGATTGTTCAAATTCCTCGGAACGAACAGGCACAGCAATGACTTCAGGGATGAGTTGCAGCTTGAATGTGGTATTTGTATTACAGATTAACCCTTCTTAGTAACCATATCTGAGGTAAAGGTCTTAGTTCCTGAATATTATAGTTATAATATAAACTGCAAAAGAACATTTATATTGTATAACTTCGTATGTTGTTATATAGTACTTTCATAATTATTGCCATTTTTCATTATATGAAGGAAAAGAAAACTTATATAATGATAAATATATTTTATCTAAATATCTAAATTTTTTACCCAAATATAAAAAGTATAAGAATATTATAACCTATGTAAGATATATAAATTGTTGTGACCATTTCATTATTTTTATTATTGCAAGCAGGTTGCATTGCTGTTGCCTTAACCAATACCTTCACTGCTGTATAAGTATGGTTTGATTATACATGTAAAAACTCTCTCTTTGCTCTTTTTGATCATAAAAAATTATGCTAATAATTGTAATTAATAATAATAATAAAGAATTAAAAGAATTAAAAAATACCATCAACAGCACAATTCAGTCTTTAGCAAAGTTTCCTGAACGTACCACCTCAATGTTACCAAACATGAATTGGATTTCAATTAAAATGATGTATTGTGTTAATCTGTTTGGTCATGCAAATCATCAGAATATTCAGTGATGAAAGTAGACCACATGCAAGGGCACCAACTAGCCACTTTAAAATCTGGTGGTTGATCAGTGATGCATTGGGGCTGTTTTGCGGCTGGTGTTTCAGGAGGTCTTTTAAAAGGATTGATGAATATTTGTGAAATCAGTCCAAAATCTGTTTGCTTTCATTACAAGGTTTAGTCTTGGTTTTCGAGAGGTTTTCGATTGTGTTTAAAGATTTCGCTTTAAACACAATGAGCAAAACTTTCTATTCAAATTGATGCAAAATGGATAAAAAAATATTAATAATTAATGTCCCTAGTTTTAAAAGAGATACTGTAGGTGAATAGAGCTGTCAGACTCTGGTCCTATCTTAAGACTTGTTTTGAACCTATTGTAATTGTACTTGAACTTTTGGTCTCTTTAAATAGGGTCCTGATTTCAGCTTAGAGTTATATTATATTATACATTATTACATTAGGTTATGTTTTCAAGCCTCAGTCTTTACTTGATCTCGGCAAGTAGAGTGTACAAGTTTTATACAATTATCGCCAATGCAGTTGGACACAGATAGAAAAAGACACAATGCTGTACTTCTCTCTAGACAAGGAGTCACAAAATATTACTTATTAGATAGATCAATATTAGAACGCATGGTTTGTACAACTCTATTTCCAAAAAAGTTAGGACAAAGTTCAAATGTACAGTATATAAAAACAATGCAATGATTTGCAAATCTCATAAACCCATATTTCTTTGTCATTATAGAACATAGAACACATATCAAATGTTTAAACTAAGAAAATGTCCTTAAGATCCTCAATAATCATATAAACATTTTTATAATAAAAGGACATCTGTCAGATTCCCTTCTCCAGAGAGACTTAAATTGTTCTAATTTATATTAATGAGCAGTTATTGGGTTAATTTGAACTCAAGACCTTGAAACCAAGATCAAACACCTTAACCACTAAGCTACCAAGTTCCGCATGGTATCTTACAATTAAATTAATTCCAACACTTTTGTACGTCGCTCTGGACAAGGGTGTCTTCTAACCGCCGCAAATATAAATGTAAATTAGAATTTATGCAGGTCTTCACTGAGAGACAACTGTACTTTTTACAAGCTTAAGAAGCTAATGGAGGGCTCAGTATTGGTGTTATGGAGGTACCTTTCCATTGAAGAATTGGATCAAACACAAACACAAGAAAATACCAGTTAACACATCACCTCTGATGTGCCTAGTATACTGTATATGCTACAAGTCTCTGGAATTGTACTGGAAAATATTCTCTCAGTCAATGATTTTAATATGGTCATGAACAGTGTTGGGCAATAACGCGTTACTTGTAACGCGTTACTGTAACGCAGTTACTTTTGACAGTAACTAATACTGTAACGCATTACTTTTTAAATAAAGTAACTCCGTACCAATACCATATAGTGCATTTTCTGTTACTTTTTAAAATGAATACATTTTGGCTGAAGTGTAGCCTAGAGCCTAACCTGCTTACTGCAGTGACGCATTGTAGGATTGGTGGATGAACCACTGTAAACACGAAGAAGATGCACTGTGGGCGTGTTTCCGTTTATTCAGGTCTGTGCGGCAGTAATGGCGAGTCGAGGCGAGATCAAGACGAGTTTCTCAAAGTGGAAATATGCTCATTATTTCACTTTAGTTGGGCATAAAGACAAAAACTTTTTAGTCAAATATAAGCTTTGTCTTTCTGGTTCGAAGGTCGTATCTACTGCGATAAACAGCAACTCCAATCTGTTGAAGCTCCTCCAGAAGCTCCATGCCTTGTTATTTTCAGAAATCCTTGTGATATATTTAGTTTGTGCTGGTCTGACTTAAATAAAATAGTGTTTAAAAATTACTTTGTGTTTAAGTCAGTTTTGTGTTTGTATAGACCATAACACATAAAAGGGCATTAATGAGAACATTAAAGAAGGTTCTTTAAAAAAGTAACTAAAAAGTTACTTTTAACAGTAACGCATTACTTTTAAGTAAGTAATCAACAAAGTAATTGAGTTACTCTTTAAAGAGTAACTAGTAACTGTAACTAGTTAATATTTCTTAGTAACTAGCACAAAACTGGTCATGAAGTCTACCATGTTTCTCCAAAATCTCCCAAAAGTATTTAATTGGGTTGAGAGTAGTATAGCATATGATTTACATTATTTTATAGTCTTTAAACCATTTAACGTTCCCTTGTGACCTGTGAAAGGGGGTGGAGCCTTCCTGCAAGAGACCACCCTCATCAGGATAGAAATGTCTCATTACATGATAAACTGATCAGTGAGGAGAACTTTGTTTTAATTTGCAGTGACCTTTTCACTATAGAAGACACGTGGACCCAAACCATGGCAGCAAAGTAAATGCACCTGAGCATAAAAGAGCAGTCATTTATTTTTCTTTAATTTTGTCAATTAATAATGATTGTATATTTCCCAAATACTCTCAAAAACTCATTCACATTGCAGTGTGCTCTTCAGGCAAGCCCATTTATCCTTTTCTAACGTTTCTGAAGCAGAACTTCCCCATGTACCATGATGCACTTCCTACAGTAAAAGATAAAGCATGTATTTCTGTCTATATTTAAATACTGAACTGTGAGTTTGTGTTCTTAGTTATGTGAATATATTTAGTCTTTCATGAAAAAAGGAATGTGTTTAAGGAAATGACTAGACACAATTGTGTAAAAGATGTTATAAAGAAAATGCTCTTGTAACACTTTTCTCTGCATTGACCACTATCGTGAGCAACCGATTAGAAAGGTGGTTATTAGTTTAAAGAGTATAAGCGTGTAAAGCAAACTTAATGAGAGGCAAACAGACTGAAAAACAAATAAAAAAGCTTCTGTGTGGGTGTTGTTTCTGTTCTGTAAAACTGGATCCTAATTTTTTGAGTAGATAGGCATGGACCTGGCAGTACACACACAAACACTATATCTTATATTTATATTTTTTCATTATATGCATCATTTCAGCCCTCTTGAGGTCTCACAGTTGAATGAGTCCACAGTAGGAAACTTAGAGTGTCTAATCTACTGTTATCTTACGGGAATTGAAGGATCTGCTGCTATCATTGGTGCTAAATACCAAAGCATGCATTCAGAGGTCCAGGTTAATGGAACAGAATGGTATGTGTGACAGAAGGGGACAAAATATAAGTTACATGAATTTGATGTAGTGGCTGACTGGTGTATTACATATGTTTAACATATTTTATGTTTATTTGAGTTCATTATTGACATGTATAGAGGATATGAAACCTGTTTGCATCTGTGCAAACAAGACTGCTATGAAACTGTCAAACTGAAATAACAATGTCAGGGTGGAGAGCATTCAGGATGTGCAAAATCATTATTGTAATTAGACTTTTTTTTTTTTTTGCAGGTCCTATTTTTAAGAGATCAACTGTAAAATGTCACTTATGGAATTTTGTGCACAAAAAAGCAATCCAAGCTAAAAAAACCAGGTCAAAGATTTCCATTGATTTTCTTGGACATGATCGGCAGACGATTTCTAATAGCTGTTGACGCTTGCTCACAGATCTCATAGCATATTACAATGCGGTGGTTTACCCAGAGTCTAAAGCTTTTATCATATCTGGATGAGGAATGCAAACATTACCTTTCATGGAATCCCTGTTCATAGAGCTGCATAATGTAACAGCTGTCCAGTTAGCATATATGCACAACATAGAAATATGGGCAGGACACAGAGCATAAATATGAGGTCTAAAAATAACAGTGGCTTAATATACACTTAGATGGCAAGTCAAAAGTAACTATGGTTTTGGCAAAAAAGCTTAAGAGAACCATGTTTTATTTAACTGCAAGTTGTGTTGTCTATAACTCTCTGGAATAAATCAAATTGATAGTTAATAAAAAGAAATGCGTAAATACACCGTATATAAAAATTATATTGTGGGTATGTATTTTATTCCAATCAACAGAAAACTATAAGTCCACTCAGTTTTAAAAAATGCAGCATAATCAGTCTAAGCAGCATGAAGAACTCTGCTTAGACTGATTATGCTGCATTTTTTAAAACTGAGTGGACTTATAGTTTTCTGTTGATTGGAATAAAATACATCCCCACAATTCTTTTCACTTCCATTGACCGAATGTATGTTGATGATTTAAACTGTCAAAACGCACACACACTTACAACTATGTGCACATAGAAGCTTCTCAAATCAAGCCAAATCAAGTGACTTTTTATCAACCCTATTTGGATGGTATTGTACAGGTTGAAACAAAACAACATTTCTCCATGACCAGAGTGCTACATAATACAACATCAATTAACTTTAGATGGACCAAATTAACAACTTGGTCAATGAAATTAGACTGGTACCTCACCCTTGGGCATGCATTTATGTTTTTTTTTTATGACTGACCCAATCTGGGGACTTAAGTGCGATCAATGGGCTGATGTTTAAAACACGGTAACACTTCACAATAAAGGTACATAAGTAAGCATCTACTAATATGTAACTAACTTTATTATGAACTACTGATGAGTTAAAGCATATTCTATTCAAGAATTAACCATAATTACACCATGAGTCACGTGAATTCATGTGTGAACAACAGCAACCTTAATTACGTTAGTACATGTTTATTAATTAATGTATTAATTTTCACTTTAGATTAAGATAAATGTAACATCCTCTATAAAAAAGAATATGAATTAAAAGTGTACTATTTAAAATACATTACAAACACCATTGGATGGTGCTGAATCATCCTCCTCATGTTTTGAAATGTTACTTCGAACTTTTGAGCCTAAGTGAGGTGAGGTGAGGCAAAATGTACTTCCAGAGTAGCACACACTGGCATATAGTTATCATTTTCCATATGTTATCATAATCCATGTGAAGTATTGGTAGAATAGAATATTAATAGAATTAGAATAAAATCTTCTTATTTTCTTTGTAAATTATCCATTTCAATATAGCTTAAATTTATTACTGTATTTGTCATCTGTTTTTTTTTATACCTGCAAATCTTTTTTTCCTTTCTTTCTTCTATTCTTTTTTTATGGTTTATGAAACAGTTTCAATCTTTTAGACCGGCTTTGCAAGCCTACATCAAAGTCTGTTATAGTTGCTTTAACTTGTACATGTAAATACAATATGTTATTGTATTTACCATCAAATAACTGTACAATATATTATTTCAAGCCACAAACAGTGCAGTATATAGGGAGCATTTTAAGGTTCAGCCCAAAAAACAAACAAAGGTAGTTGAATGAAGTTGCTTTGAGGTTGAGTTGTAACCGAATACAAATAAGTTTTTAAAATGTTACATATAATGTATTAGAATGTGATGAAAAAACTCTCGATCATCAACAAACTTTCCCAGAACACACCACAGGCTGCAAACATGACCAATCAAGATCAGACTGAAAAAAAAAACAAAGTGAATTTGTCATACTCAGAGTTACCTGATTACACACTTGAATATGATCACACTATGTAAAGAACATTCACTCAATACACAGTCACATTCAGTATGTCATTATGCATTCTGGATTTGCTCTTGCGTAGTGGTTCACTTACCGCCTTCACGTTTTTTGGATCAGCTTAGCAATTCTTCAAATAACACTCTAAGCTACATTTGCATCTGCTTCAGCCTACATGTAAATGCATACAAATACAGATGTGAACAAGTAGCTCCAGACACAAGCTTGAGCAGGGATTTCTCCTCGCCTTGATCTTTCATGCTCCTTGTTGTGGATTGTGCACAGTAACATTGCTTTTATCAATCCCAAATTCATTCTACTGTTCATTCTCTTGTTTGTTCAGTTTGGTGCCAATCTTGGGACAGCTCAACAAACACAATATACACTCAATTTGCCTGGTATTTAGGAAAAAACTTGATTTCAGGTTAACTTTTGAAACATATACAGTTTCAAAAAATACACCATACACAGACAAACACATGTATATATATATATATATAGTATGCAAGTCTTTTAGCATGCTATGTTGTATACATAGTCTTAGTTAGAAAAATAACATAACATAACAATAACATATATATAACAAATATATATATATATATATATATATATATATATATATATATATATATATATATATATATATATATATATATATATATATATATATATATATATATATATATATATATATATATATATATATATATACGTTTTGAAGTGAAACCGCCAAATTCTCGCTTTTTCTAAGCATTTTTTATCGGTTATGTCGACATTATGTCGCCAAACCCTAATATCTCGAGCACAAGGGGGGAAAAATTTGCCATTTAACGTCGGTTATCTCGGTGCAGCCGCAGAAGAACTCGCAGAAGTGGCGGAAAAATCAAGGCTTACAGCTGCTACAGGTGTTGTATTGTATACTGGTGAATCTCTGCTGTTAGGAAGGCACGTACCGGGAAACGCATGCGCGATAACAACGACCACCGTGAAACAACATATACCAACAATAACGGACAGTGAGAGTGTGGAAGTTTAAATAGGAGCTGGTGATGATGATAAACGAGCACCATATGTGTGCGATTGAAGCCGGGAGCTTCAGAGAAAGCGGCCGAGAAAGCACCTGACACGCTGAAGGGGGCCGAAGGGGGCGTGGCAGGTGGATTCCTGACAGATAAACATGTATTTTTATAGCATGCCTTCACCAAACAAATCGCGGCAACGCTGTTGTGTAAAAAACCCCTTCAAAAACACGTGCATGTACATTCTCATTTATTAACTCACATCATGTACATAAAGAAATTTCAAGCACGTTAATATACTGCCGCCATTTTGATTTTCGTTTATCTCGATCATCGGTTACCTCGATGCTTTTTGACGACCCCCTAGGACATCGACATAACCGGGTTCCACTGTATATATATATATATATATATATATATATATATATATATATATATATATATATATATAGCTGTAATTTGCGACTAGAATGGAGATTACATTTTGGTTACTGGAATTTGATATGCAATATGTCTGACATATCTAAAAATGTACAATATATGTGTGTTTTTATTGTCTTAAACAGTTTTTGGTTGCCTTAGGTCTTCTAACTTAACACCTATTTCACATAAATCAGATTCAGGTCTGGGCTTTGACAGGGCCATCCTTTTATTTTCTGACTCTTGGTTTTGAATGACTCCAGTGTAGCAGTTGTATTAGAATATCCTTTTATTTGATTCCACAACCATGCTTTACTCTAGAGTAGTCATCTCAACATGCCTTCTATATTTTATATGGATACAATTTTATGGATTATTTTATAAAGCCCCTATTTTGAAAATCCCACGAACAGCGTCTTTCATCTGAGCACTCTCTAGCTACTTTAGATACGCTTGCTCTTTTGCTAAATAACTGTTAGTGGTCCCCCTCAGAATTCATGGTTGTAACATATTTATTCTGTTGGTAATAACGGAATTAATTGTATTAAAATATTTGTATTCATATTTGCTTTGTCTTCATGGTGCTGTTTGTTTTGGCATATTATCTAACAAATAATAGTGCATTTCTAAAACTGGTGTATTTATTCAGATTCCACACAGATGGTCCAACAGGATTAGTTCAACTAATTATGTGGGAACTGGTTACACCAGAACTAATATTTGTCTAAATCTATATGCAATCTATAATGCATATTTTATTTAGAAATAATTATAAAAAAGCATATTTATTTTTCTCTTTACTATGACAGGTAATTTTAAATTGATTTGTGGTCTATAGTTTTATTCATATCAATACAGGAGGTAAATATTGTAGCACACAGTATGCACACTGAATTTTATTGCATATAATCTGCATGGGTTTAATGTAATATTGTTTTCATGAATTTCAAGGCCACATTGTCTGTGTGTGTACCGTTCTGTCTCTTGTGCATAATGTTCTTTGTATCTGGAGTTATTCTTTCGCTTTTATTTTGAGAATAGAGCTAACTTTAAGTTCACCAATAAAGCTTTCTGTTCTACTGTGCACCTGTGTGGCTATTTACAATAGCAAGTTCAATTAAATGCTATTGAAATGAATGCTTATTATCAAATTTGCAAGGATAATAATGACCTTTTGTTTTTGTTTTGTTTTGCAGATGGGTGTTCATTTATGAACGAGGTTACCAGAATGAAGACACGGCTATAAGCTCAGTTTTTACTAAGATGAAAGGATTAGCTTACACTTCAATAAATGGAACTGAGAGGCTTTGGGATGTAGCCGATTATGTTTTCCCTGATCAGGTAAAATGATTCCTAGTAAATGAGAAAAACAACCAGTGTCTATGAGAAAGTGGTTGGTGTGTGTGTGTGTGTGTGTGTGTGTGTGTGTGTGTGTGTGTGTGTGTGTGTGTGTGTGTGTGTGTGTGTGTGCTATGCTATGAATGGCATATAAAACAAAGACTGATTTTAACAAAGACAAATCAAGAGAGGAGAAGTACAAATACTTCGTATTTAGTAGATTTCTCTGGTATCAGTATCTGATTTCACTATTTGTTTTTCGGACAACTTCTTAATTTTACTCATTCATTTTTTTACACAAATATCTGTACATTCTACTTCCTACATTTTCAAACCAGACTCGTTACTTTAGTTTTAATCTACTGTACTTGGTGAATATTTTTTTCTATTTATTGCACACTGTTTTAAGCCCATCAACCTATTTCTTGTCATTGTGCGGCTTTTTCAACCTACCACCACTGTATCATGTCCTGGCTCTTAGGCACCAGAGACGTAGGCTAGACTATGAGGGGTTCAGTGATGTCAAAATTCCTGATCACCTGATCATCATCTTTTCTCTGTTGGTGTTCTATATGGTGGATGTTCAGCCTGGATACATTCATTAGATAACAACATTTTAAATTCATTTGTTTTAATATTAATATGATGTGAGGTTCAGTTACCAGTGTGACACTAAAACAAGTAGCAGTAAGGGTTACTTTTTACTTAAGAACAAACAGAGCCTGAACTTCTTTACTTTAACTTGAGTGAAAAAGTGTAGTCAGTACTTCAACTTTTACTGGAGTCTTTTAAAACATGTTCTACTTGATTAAAGGATGTGTGTACTTTTGCCATCTCTGGCTTCTAGATGACTCTGAACAAAAGCAAACAAAAATGTGCCTGTAAAACTATTCTTACAATAATCATGTAATGAGGGAAGCTTTTATGACCTATCTACATACTATTGAAGTATATCGTATTTAAATTCTGACATTAAAAGTGCAAAGAGGAAGGCAGTAAAATTGGCTGTTAATTTCCTAGCATAAACAGAGCATTTTGGATATCGTGTGTGAGACACATCTGAGTGACACAATGCCTTGTAATACAATATAATGTGGGCATGTTAAGGATGAAACATGTGATAGCCCTCAACTTCCCTGGTTGGACAAGAAATCACATTCCAAAAATCTTTAATAGCTGATGATTATTATTATTATTGTAATTTCTAGGTTATTGACCCATATTATGCATCTATGTGGTCCAGCTTTAACTGCTTGAAGTCAAATTAATCTTGGTCACTTTTAGATCTATAATTACTGCTTTATAACCCAACTCTTAATGAGATTACACGAAGATGATCTGCTGAATCAAGAACCAAATTCAAAATTTCTATGTATTTATACACGTTTGGAAATTGTACTGTTGTTACTGACTAGACCACTCTAGCATTGTAAACCAACATAAGTCTCTAAGGTAGCAGGTTATGAGTTCTTCCAAACTCTGAGCTGATTTTAATACACAAAGAGGCATTTTTATGATTATATACCCAATGGCACAAGTTTAATGTCTAAAAGCAAAAACCAAGAACTACTGAATGTTTCTCTCACCATTTTATTCTTTTTAAAGGGGGTCTCATCGTTTGTTGTGATGACAAATTTCATTATGACGGTGGGCCAGTCACAGGGCAAATGCCCAGAGGTATGGAAACAACACTATTTTTACACTATAACTTTTTTCCCTTTTTCTCTATACCTCTCTCTCTCACTCTATTTCTCTGTATCTCTCTTTCATATCTCACAAACATCTGATCTGCTTTACCCTTAGCAAGTTTTGTGGTTTCCTCTCCTTCTTATTTTCCTACTTTTCTTCTTCCATGTTTACTTCCAACTGCAAAACTACTGTATTTACACCATTTTACCCCAGTTTTCTGAATTTTTGTTGGATGAATGATGCTATTCTGTGATGTGTTTTCGAATTTCCTGCATTTTCTTTGATACTGTAGTTTCTTGGTTCTACTATTTGTATAAGGAATTTTTTTTGGCCTTCCAGGAAGTGCTGTACTGCAAACATGTGACACTTTAATTGCACACACATCAACACCCTCCAACTAATCATGTGATTTCTGATAACTGGTAACTGTTTCTATCAGATTTACTTTATAGGTTTAAAAGCAAATAATTCACACACACACACACACACACACACACACACACACACACACACACACACACACACACACACACTGATGATAAAGATAAAGATAAAGATAAAGATTTGTAGCTATACAAGTGAGACAGTGAAACAGACCTCACCAAAAATCTTTATAAAGTGTGCATCAGTAATGAATACAGTAGAAATTTAGTAAGCACTCCTTTGTACAAATGAATCTAAAGTTCATTTGGATGTTACATTTGCATCAGTCTACTCAACAATGCAAAATAATTTCTGGAGCCAATTTGAATGGTAATACGATGCCATAGTAATCAAATTGCTTCTGAATTTTAGCTCCACCCCTAGACATGCACACATGTAGACTTCACACGCACACTCACAGTGGGTATGTTGTCACTGTAATAGTAGTAATGTGTTTGTGTTTCAGCTTCTGGATGATACTAACAACTGCACTAAGGATAGCGATTGCACGATGGGCCAATATAAGCGTACTGGAAATGGTAAAACTCAGAACGAGTCATTTCAGTAGATATCTGCATGTTCCAGAAAAAAAATATAATATTCCTGATGGCGGAGCAACTAAAACCATTGAGAAAGAGCTTACATTATTGAAATATTACTGATAATCTGTAACAAGAAAATTGTTCTAATCAATGAAAGCTGGTATAAATGGGCTGAAAAGCTAAAAAAAAAAACAAAATTGCATTAATATAATGTTGCATTTTAGGCATCCAGATCAGATTATATCCTGTTTTTTGGAATTTTGTGACTCCAAATGGAAGGACATTATCAGTGTCACAGAATGCTTGGGTAGTTCACCAGTGACAGTTGTGTCAAATAATTACACAGCATGACAGACTATTTAGATTTGGCCTTGAATTAGGATATTACTTTTGTGACACTCCATCAGTTCCATTTTTGGATTATTTACCATTTTGTCCCCAAAAAATGCTTTTGACAAGTGCTTTAAGACTATGAAAGTGTTACAGGCTTTTAGTTTGCTGCATGTCATTATACTATGTCATTATGAGAACTCTGTATAATGATATAATGCATTGCCCAGCCCTAATATATTCATTAGCATGTTATATATTAAATAATTCATATATTGCACAGTATAGTCTATTAAGAACATTGGTTCTTTTATTGAGTTTTCCAATTACCTAATTATTTTGCACCAGTGCAATGCATACATTTATACAGATACAACAGCTGAAAATGTTCAACATTGAAAAAAACACGGTAACATTTTTCCAATATGTATAAGCCCATTTTCAGTCTCCACTTTCCTGTTCCTGGCTGAGCTCGTTGTTGAAGCTCCTTTACCTCAAGGTTTAATGTGTTGTGCGTTCTGAGAAACGTATTTCAGCTCACTATGTCTGTAGAGATAAGATATATCAGCTTCCAAGCAACCTCGTCTTATCTCCTTCATGATTTACTTAATTTGTTTGGAGAACTATAGCCAACTGAATGTTTTTCTTTGAGATGGTTCTGTGCAAACGGAATGAAAAAGTCATAATTTCAAAAGTCACAATTTTCTCTATTTTGATGTTTACTAAAAACATTTATGCATACATGTATGCATCGTGCTACTGCCACACAACTGTTTCTACTACAGTTGTCAGCAAGTGCAAGGTGTGGTAGTTTGGTGGTTATGATGGTCTTTTGTTCGGATGGTTATAAGTTCGAATCCCAGCACCACCTGCTGCAACTGCTGGGTCCCTCAGTTGTATGAATGCTATAAATGTAAAGTGTTATTATAATATCTAATATCATAACCAGCTGTCACTGGTTATAACTCATGTCATTGTTTTCAGTATATTATAATTTTGGTCTTACTGTATAAGAAAGAACAAGACATGAACAAAAACATTTAATGTTTAGACGAATGGCATTCTTAGATTAAATATAACATACCTGTATATACATAATTCCAAAATCCAAATTCACAATATTAAAAACAAAATATAATTAGTTTCTCTGCCTCCAGGACACTAAGATTCAGTTTGAAATCTTCGCTTAGCACTTTATTCATCAAAGACTCTTCATCCATGTATCTTCACGATCACCAAGCATTATGTTACATTGGCAAACAAATGCAAATACACTGAAGGATGGAAAACAAATGCAAAATGTATTCAAAATTGGTTTTGGTGTGAAGTCTTTCTCACCACAGTGATATTACTATCTCTATTCCAATGTTACATTAACTACAAGCACAGATCCAGGTCGTGTTAGGGATCGCATCCGTTTTCTCCGAGGCTTGGCTCTGCTCTCCTCTGCTTCAGCAGCCGCTTTATGTCAATTCTAATGTTGCAATACTAACCTGAACAGCGACAGATATCAATCATGTGACACATTTTCAGGATCATGAATGTTTGTAGAAAATGACTTTCTAATCAAATATGTTCTGGGTAAAGGATGGCTCCGGATCTGAGACTGATCAGGAAAATATGGTTATTTTATTGTTTGGACACACTTATTTTATGTGAGCACTTCAACCACAAATTACTCATCCTCATCCTCGCTATATTTACATTAGGTCACATAGCATATTTACCAAAGGTGTCTTCACGACCAGTTCTTTATCTTTATCAACACATTTCTATGCAAATTGCATCCATGCCAAACAACTTTCTGTATTTATTTATATTCACTATTCTTATTGAAATTTCAGCGGTATTAGCAATGACATGACCACTTAAAGGTTTTCTATTAAAAATAGCAAAAAAAAAGTTGTTCATGTACCACTCCTCATTCCTCTCTCCCCATCCCACGTTAAAAACTTGACCAAACTGAAGCGTAAATAGACTGAGAAACACATATAATAATAAAAAAAAAACAATACATATTGCAAAATAAAAAGTTGCTCCTTAGTTTTAGAACTTACTCATCCATTGGCAACTATTAAAGACGTTTCCATAAATAAATGGATAAATGAATTTTATTTTAAGTTAAGTAAACTGTATAAAAAAAACGGTTGGTAAGTAAATGCTATTTCATATTAATAAGGTATGTGAACTGCATTTATGTGTTTACCCTCCTTCCCTACATCCCTGAATAAAGCCTGATCTCAGCACAGTCAGCTAAGCGAATAGATGATACGATTATCCGTAAATAATAAATCTCTGCTTTACAGAGAGCTACAAGAAAGACGCGACCATTCAGCTCTTCGACGATGAACTAGGCAAAGAGAGAGGTTTGTGGCAGTACCTCACTTCACCGAAATTGAGGGAAGTCAATGTTAAAAAAAAAAAAAAAAAAAAACGGCCAATAAATACCAACTCTAGCAAAACCTTAATTTAACTTACTAAAGTGGTGGTACAAAAGTGGTCCTAAAATTGATAGAATAAACAAGCAAAGAAATAAAGTCATTCAAACATCCAAGAGCTTTTAAACTGATTGTTACTGCTGACACATGTGTATAAAATATATATTATACTAGACATAAAATTAGAAAATCCAGGTTTGAAAGGTTTTATTATTGATGTACAGCAGGGGTCTCCAAACTTTTCCAGAAAGGGCCAGTGTGGGTGCAGGTTTTTATTCTAACCAAGCAAGTCCAAACCACATTCTACCTGTTCAAATCTAATGATCTTCATTTTCAATGACTATCAGGTGTGACCATTAAATGGTTGGAATGAAAACCTGCACCCACACTGGCCCTTTCTGGAAAAGATTGGAGACCCCTGATGTACAGTATGGCAAGCGAAGTGCTGCACTTTTATTGATCAGATGTGACACTTACTCATATAATCGTCCTATACTAATGTACTAACCACTGTAATACATGTAATCAAACCACAGTGTAGCTCATATTAAATAATAACACTATATATAAATATGATTATGGGAAGGCTGAATTTTAAGGACGTGGGTGTCAATTTTATTAAACAATGACACAACCCCACTAAAATTTTACTCACATTTTCCTCAATCTTAACACATGATAAGCCATTAGAAGATTACTGTAAACTGACACTCTTTCTGACAATGCAAGTGGTTGTGAATACATGTGAAGCTCATACCTTTCAGTATGCACTTTTTCTTTTTGTTAACAATTCACACCACTCAAGAGCAAACATGCTTATGTGCACGCTATTCATTTTGCTTTTCATGCTTCCTCAAGCATAAAGCTGAACTGTTTGGTATTCTAAGTTGCCAGAAGTTTCGCTCTGTCTTCTTGATACAGCACTCGCACTGTCTCCTAGGGCTCATGACTGGGAAGTGCCTGGACAATACCACTTGTGAGATCCTAAGCTGGTGTCCTGTACAAGACGACCGGGTGATACCAAAGTAAGCCTTTTCTACTTGAAGCTAACACAGCCTTATTTGAAACATGCTAAAATACAACACAACATTTTACTTTATGATTATTTGTTTGTGCTGAGATTTGAGGATGTAATGTTGAGGTATTCAGCTCACATTTTACAATTGACTAACAATCTTTAAGATTATTATGTGAGAGTTACACACACAGGGTAAAGTTCAAGTAAACTGAAAGGATTGTCTGAGTTATACTTCTGATCCTGTTACATGGATTAATGGTTACATAGTGTAACATAGTCACACATGTCATACATCATTTTACAAAGTAGAAGAACCATTGGTATTTAATGGACAAATAAAATAGTAATAAATCATTTTCGATGAAATCAAACCAAATATTCAAAGCTGACCATGATTTGATGCACCTCTCAGCTTTGTCAACTTTTTATTAGCACTTTTTGGACTGAAAATGAGGCCAGCAGTGCTAAAAAGTAATAATTACATCTTTAACAGGTACAAAATGTAATTGGTAAGAGACATTGTGAATTAAACTTAAAATTTAAAAAGTGAAGCAAAAAGTACACATAATGAATCATAAATGTAGAGTAAAGAGTAAGTTGCTTATAACTTTGATACTCAGTAAAACTAAAAAGTATCCAAAAAAAATTACTTAACTACACTAACGAAGAACATTTACTCAAATACTACTCAAACACCACTAGAGCTCACTGGAGCTTCTACTTAAAAATTATTTGCCTAACTTTGTAAAGTAAATACAGTTTGCATAGTCTGACTGGAGCATACAAAAATTATATATTAAGGCAGTTGTATTGCCCAACTCTGTATACACTTAACTTTCTCTAAATAAATAGTGACAATGTTTGGACTTGAATTGTCGAATCTAAATGCAACTTGATGACATTAATTTGTTGTTTCTCTGTTTTTTTTGTCTCCCCAAGTCCTCCTCTTTTGGCTGCAGCAGAGAATTTCACACTGTTCATCAAAAACTCCATCTCATTCCCTGAATTTGGAGTTGTGAGGTAAATCTATGTCTACTATGACATGCCTTTTTATAATTTCAACAGTGTACATTAATACTTAACACATCCAAACTATGAAACAACATGTTTGGATTAAGAAGTAAACAAACAAACAAAAGAAAAAAAAATTGAAACATCCCAAAATATGCTTTATATTTTCAATTCTTTAAAGAAGTCATCTTTTGCTTTGATGACAGATTTGCACACTCTTGGCATTCTCTCAGTAAGCCTCATGAAGTAGTCACTTGGAATGGTTTTCCAAAAAGCTTGAAGGAGATGCCAGAGGTGTTAAGTGCTTGTTGGCTGCTTTTCTGTCAATTTCCGGTCCAAGCCAAATAATTTAAATTGGAATTATAGCAGGTGATTGTGAAGGCCAGGTCATCTGATGCAGCACTCCATCACTCTCATTCTTTGAAATATAGCTCTCACAACACTTAAAGGTATGTTTGGGGTCATTGTCCTTTTGGAAACATTTTTTAAAGATGGTCCCACTAAGCGCAATCCAGACAGTATGGCATGTCACTGCAAAATGCTTTGGTAGCCATTCTGGTTAAGTGTGCCCTCAATTTTTACAACCACCAACAGTCTCTCAGAGTTAGCAAAGCATGCCCACACTATCAAATCTCCTCCTTCAGAACCCACACATTCAGGAATCATCCATTCACCCTCTGCATGTCTAACAAGACAAATGGTTAGAACCAATAATTTACAATTTAAACTCATCAGACCAAAAGACAGTTCTCCACTGATCTTATGTTTAAATCATGTGTTTTTTTTTTTTTTTGGCCCAAGCAATTCTCTTCTGCAATGAAGTAATGATTTCTTGCAGCAATTCAACCATAAATCTCGTTTGAGCAATGTATGTTGAAAAATGTCTGCTTTTTGAATTCCGAGAAGCATTGAAGTAAGTCAGCAGAGGCTGGAAATTTAAATTAACTTATTCTCTGCAGCAGAGGTAGCTCTTGGTCTATTTTTCCTGGGATGGACCTAAGGGTCATGAGGATCTATTTTATCATGGCATTTGATGGTTTTGGTGACTGCACTTGGGGATACAATTAAAGTTCTTGAGATTTTTTTTGGGTTGACCGACTTTAATTTCTTAAAGAAATGATGGCCTGTTTCTTGCAATAATATGGATTTGTACAGTAGTTGAAGAAGCACTAATGGGGCTATTGACCCTGTACACAATTGTCTCCAATTCTAATTAAGCTCTTAATTATGCCTTAAGGTAATTGGTAAATGTTGTAGCAAATATCTTGTATGAGATATAAGTACTTCAGAGAAATAGTGAAGTACAGGTAGCCCCCAACTTACAAAATAGATAGGGACTGGAAAAGTGTTCGTAAGTCGATTATTCGTAAGTCGAGAAGAGTGAGACTCTATGATGCGTTCTGAGGAACCATGAGATCGATTTACCAAGCGATAAATTATACATATTTTTTAAGATAAATGCAGTCAATGTTAAATCTATAGTACAAAGATGTATATAATTATTTTACTTTCCTAAATGTAGAGTAACTTCTAATCTTGATGAAATAGATTTTATAATACAGTACATAGAGTAGTGTTCAGGGGAGGAGGGTGAAGAGAAGTTGGATGATTTTCCTAGAAGATTATCGACAACTTCTTCTTCTTCTTCACTCTTGTGACTGGTTGATGGCTGTGGTGAAGCTAGTGCTGCGCTTGTGGATGGTTGAGGTTCTACTTTTATAAAGTAAAAATCAAGCTTTGACTGCACGGTCTGTTTCTTCTTTTCTTGGAAGACTTCACGATAACATGCGATCGCATTGTTAACTTGTCTTTTAACAACTTTTACCTTTAAACGATGTAATTTTTTTCAAACAACTGCATTATGTAAGACAATATTGAGAATACCTCAGCCATCTCCTTCACATTAAACTTTGGAGGCGCTTCCTCAGGTTTATCTTTGTTTTCTTCATCTTCATACATTTTCTCAGTTTCTAACTGTATCAACTCTTAATTTGTTAACTAAACACCATCAACTACAGGATCGATCATGTCATCTGTGTTAACATCCAAAATCAGGTGTTCACTCAAACTCAAAATTTTCTGTCTAATTTATTTCACTTCACAGTCTTTATCAAAGCCTTTAAAGTCATTCACAAAAAGACGCAACATTTCCTTGCAAAAGCCGTTCATACACATCATCACCACATCATCCTATGCACAATGAATATTTTTGATGGCATCAAGGATGTTGTAGCCTCGTCAAAAGTCACGTAAAGAAGCGCCTGTATCAGTTGCTGCAACAGCCAGAGCGAACATATGTCGTAGAAAGCAACATTTACACCTTGTTTCATTGGCTGAATGAGAGAAGTGGTGTTGGGTGGCATAAAACCCACTTATATGTCTGAATGCAAGTCTCCAAGATGAGTTGAATGTCCTGGAGCATTATCCGAAATCAGCAGGATTTTGATGGGTACATTTTTTTCACTGCAGTAGATTTTTGCACCTGGTATTAAACAGTGCAGGAACCAGTCTTCAAAAACCACTGATGTCATCCAGGCCTTTTGGTTATGGCGGTAATGCACAGGCAGCATGTTCTTGCTAATGTTTTTGAAGAAATGCAGGTTTTCAGATTGGTAAATAAGGAAGGGTTTCAACTTGAAGCCTGCCACGGTGCCTCCAAGCAACAAAGTCACTCTATCCTTAAAAGCCTTAAAGCCAGACATTGACTTGGCTTCCTGATGGATGTGCGTAGAGGCACGTGTTTTTGATTCTTGTCTTCCATCCATACGACCAGCAATTTTTCTATCTCTTCATTAGGGCCATTTCTTTTTGCAGTGATAATCGTTGATTTGGTGGAGGTGGCAGACTTCACTGCGTTTGTCATTTTTAAAGTTTGTACATTTGTAATTTAAAGGCAGTTTCATGTAAGATAACAGCCATCGAGATGCCAGCTTCTCTCGTCTCCTCTGCTTCTATTCTCCACCAGCTGGAGCACTACTTTTGCATTTTTTTTTCCATGGTAAGAAATTAGCAAACACTAAAATCACAACACATTTTACAAATACTCTTCTCACAACAAGGACTTGCAAAGAAAATGCAGGCCTGCCAGGCATTCTTCTTCTTATCCCTCTGTTTGCAACGTTGTCAAATCTGAATAGCATGTGTAGATTTTGAAAGTTTCCTTGAATATATTTTGATTTTCTTTGACTTATTTTTTTTCTGGGCAGCCGTGTTCGTATCTCCGAAAAGTCGTAGGTCGGGGGCTGACTGTATTTCAATTTGATTTGGATTGTGAGTTACTGCTTGTGTGGAGTTTGTGTGCATGTAACTCCAGGTCCTCACAACAATAGATGTAAATTGCCTGAGACCATTCCATGTGTACTTAAAGGTGGATTCAGTTTAAGCTATGATCAGCCACATTTCTAATTGTAAATGCTATGTAAATTCTAGTGCTTGATATTAAATCACAATGCCATCAAAATTAATTTTTTATACAAATGTTATAAAAATTTAAGCTTGACAATAATTTATCTTAATTTACCATAAACACAGTGGCTCCAGAGTGTACACTGTATGATCGATAGGTTGTGAACATCTGACCATCACACACACACACGAGTGAAACTAAAAGGCCGAACCTGCACACAAAGTGAGCTCCATTAAAACATGGTTTGTTAAAGTTAGAGTACTTGAGTGACCTGCACAGAGCCCTGCCCTCAACTCCACTGAACAAATTTGAGATAAACTTGAACACTGACTTTTTCTTTTAACATCAAAGAAAAGATTGAATCTAGTGGACAGTCTTACAAAAAATAATAATAATAATAATAATAAAGTTTTAACAGTAAAGCAGGGGTCAGATATTGTACATTTATGGTCCAGTCAGGCTTATGGCCACTCACCGTTTTTTATTTTATTATGAGATTACAACAAACCAAACATTAGATCATTAAACCTAGTTCTTAGTATTATTACTCATTTGAAACTTGTATTTTTTTTTCTCATTTTGATCATTTTGCATCTTTCTAGAAACAGAAGGCCATGAGAAGTATAAATGGCTTGAAATAGATTCAATATAGATTGAAAATAATCTTATATTTTATTTGTTTTAATTTAATTATAGAAAATACTAGATACATCTAACTATACTCAATATATATATACTTTGTAAATCATTTTTGCAGTGCGTATGGGATATGGCACAGTGTGTTATGGTGCTCACACATGGAATAGGGGACTACGCACACACATTCACACACATTAACATATATGGAATATTTAAAGAAGCATGTCAACCTACACAGCATGTTGTTTGGACAGTGCGAGGACACTGGAGATCCCAGACAAAATTCATACAGACATGGTGAACAAAATGTTTACACAGACAGTATTTTATTATTATATGGACAATGCCTTCTCTGTATGCTGGTCTGCACTGCCCTGTCATTCACTATGCTAATGTTCTTATTGTACTGTATTGTGCTGCATTTGCACACATTTGCAGTAGTCCTATGTTTAGGTCTGCTTATGTCTTAGTTAGTTCTGTTGTCTTTCATAGATTTAGGCTGTCTTATGTAGAACCTTTTTCCTGGAGGAACATTGTTTTGTGTCACTGTATACCACTGTATGCCACTGTACACCAACTGAATATTGCTGAAATGGCAATAAACGCTCACTTGAGTTGACATGAATCAGGAAACCTCACACACACAGTAATCCAAGTTGAAGATTTATACTTAGATTCTGAAAAATTACTAATAATGCAAAACTGCTATAGTAATAATGGCTACACCAAAGTGCTAGAAAACTGGTAGGTCAAGCACAACTGCAAGACTAATCTGTGTAAATCCTTCTCTTTTCTGGTTTCTGCAGAAGTAATCTAGTGGAAAGCGTGAATTCAAGTTATCTCAAAACCTGCCTGTTTGACCAAAATGCAAATCGACTGTGTCCCATCTTCAGGCTCGGAGATATTGTGAGCCTCTCTGGGTTTAAGTTCTCAGAGTTAGCTCAAGTGGTAAGTCTCACACATGCTCATACAGCAGGTTTTATTCAGAATTCTTTCTTTTAATCTATTATAAACTGTATGTACATACAGTATATCACAAATATCTATTTCAAGTCTACTTTCCATCATGCCATACTGAATCAAATTTACTTAAAATATAATTTTCACGATATATACCTTGAATATAAATAATGGGAATTTTTTTATTCTATTTGTGAATCAGATATACAACCATGGACAGTTCAGCACTCAGTGAAATGCTTTAATGATATTTATACTGTATATAAGTTTATAATTAAAATATAATACAAATATACACTAGAATTTCTGGACAGATTGGAAAGAGAAAAATATACAAATAGAACAAATATAATATGAGGGGTAAGATCAGTGGCAGAAAAAGTATTACTAAATAATAACAATTGCAATAATAATAATAATAATAATAACAATAATAATTATTGTTATTATTATTATTATTATTATTATTATTATTATATTATAAGTAAAGCTTACATTCCTTTGCTGTATTTTGTTTGAAATGTAAATGTAATAAAAAATGTACAACAAATAAACCTATTAAATGTATATATATATATATATATATATATATATATATATATATATATATATATATATATATATATATATATATATATTACACAAATGTACAGAATATAAATATATATATATATTCTGGCTGGAAAAAGCCTAAATCTTTTCTCATTTTTGACAGGGTGGATCAATAGGGATTCTGATTGAATGGGAGTGTAACCTGGACCTTCGTATTGAAAAATGCATACCCCAGTACAAATTTGAAGGCCTCTATGGAAACAGCTCTCAAGCATCAGTGGGATACAATTTCAGGTAGGAAGAAACAAGCAAGATAAACATTAAACATTTTGTAGGTTACTGAAATTATGGATGATTTCATCCTTTGAAGCAGAGGATTTTTTTTTGTTGCCATTTTTGTTGTTTTGCTGCTTTTATTTATTTATTTTTATAATTTTTTTTATTCACTTAGATATACAGTACAATATATGGGCAAAAGTATTTAGACGCCCAAATTTTCTGCCCATATGTGGTTCTTCTCCAAACTTTCCCAAAAAGTTGGAGGCACACAGTTATAGGAGTCTTTAAATGCGTTATCATTAAATTTTCCCTTCACATGACCAGGAGACCCAAACCTGCTCCAGCGTGACAGCATGACAATGCTCAGCCTACATCAATACCTGACTTCTCTAACGCCCTCATGGCTGAATGAGCACAACCATACTCCAAATGCTAGTGAAACATCATAGAAAAATCAGGTTTTAGGGACTAAATGTCACATGCAAGTCCACAAACATTTGTATATAATGTACACTTTTTAAAATGCAAATGCTCGTCTCAATCTTTAACAATCCCAAATTATGACCAAATTATGATCAGTTTAACATGAGACACCAGTTCTAATCAGTGCACACAAAATTCTTTTTTTGCCATAGATTGAAAGCATATTAATTTTCCAATCTGGTTATTCATGCCCTCTTATTTATTTATTTATTTACATTTTTAGTGATTTTTTTTTTCTTTTTTAAAATAGACCTAATTTTATTCTGTCTTGATTTTTTTTAAAACACAGGTTGGTAAGAAAACCCACTGTTTATAGAGAACATGAAGGAACTTACAACAACATTAGATGTACTACAAATGGTTTAAAATCACCCTCTTAACGAATAAATAACAAACAGTAACATTAGGAAATCACAAACACGGTGAAATCAGGGGAATGAAAAATTCATGGGAAGTGCTGCCAATGGAAAATAATCAGTTTGGCCAGTCACACATCAGGTCATGTGACATCACCCAGTTGTGGATTGTTTTCCTGTAAAAGCATGCCGTATTGCTGACATTCCTTTATATTGATCTCCTGATGTTTCAGAACGGCAAAATATTACGCAGAGGATAAAATCCAGAAGAGAACACTCATGAAAGTGTTTGGCATATTCATTGAGATCATCGTACATGGACAGGTGAGATCACACACTTACACTTTGGAAAACAGTTTCTGATCACATGACCATAAGATTCGTGTTTGGTTCTAAAAAATCCCATTTTACATTTTATTCCTATTTGCTGGTATAATTAATCTGTATTCTTCTGGAAAGATGATTTTGGAGTGTGTTTGTGGAGATTTGTTTTCATTCAGCCACAAGGACATTGGTAAATAAGTGTAGGTGAGGAGTGCAGTCAGCATTCCAGATGATCTTAAAGGTGTTAAGAATGGTTGTGGTCAAAACTAAAAGATCTTCCACTCCAGCCCATGTAATCCATTTACAGTTGTGTGCTGCTAACTTTGTGATAACTTTCGGGGAAGTACCACGTATGGCTGGAAAAGTCAGATGTCCAAATACTTTTGTCCACATAGTGTACATTCTGTACTATCATTAGTCTGTAATCATCATTGCTAATTTTTTTTTAGGCGAGAAAGTTTGACATCATCCCAACACTAACAGCCATAGGGTCAGGAGTGGGAATCTTCGGAGTGGTAAGTTTCACAGACAGTCATCCTGACCGGACTCATCACACCACACACTTCATCTGCAGCTACTAAGATTTATAAACCAAGCGTCAGACACACTTCCACTACCCTCATTAAATGCATTACTGATTGGAGTGTTTTTCTCAACGGACAAAACATGCATTAAGAATGATTAATATTGTGGCATGTGACAACGATGATCATACACTTACTGTAGAATTGTGTAAAGTTGTTTAATAATAAAGGGGAAGTTACGAGGCTTCCTGTGATAAAACACTGAACAGAGATAAGTTGAGAAATAAGACAGCCGTCAGGAAATGGCTTGTAATAAAAAAAGAAGACAGTGTTAATGGACCAACTTTGATGCAGCTGCTTCCTTTTATCAGGCCACCGTCGTGTGCGATGTGGTTCTTCTGCATTTAGTGCCAAAGAAGGATTTCTACAAAACCATGAAATTCAAATCAACACCGTTGCAGGAACAGGTAAGCATTCCTTCACAAACCCAGGAATTTATTGCCACCCTTTTAGGAAACAGGGTACAAAAGCATACATACGAAATATGCAAGTAGATTGTTAATGTTGTGGGGCTTCAGGATTTTTTAAAACCCAAAACATGGTTGCCTCAGCCAGGGGGTTATACTAGGCTATAGATAGCTCTTCCAAACACAATATGACGGGCCCACTGAAATTTGTGTATCATAAAATTTATAAAAAATTAAAGCTCCATATATATTCTAGTATGAAACAAGCATTTATTATTTTATTTTATTTTATTTATTTGTTTTTTGGGGGGGAATCACCACTTAAATGTTCTTCAATATGATTTAAAAATCACCAACTGAATGTGTTCACTCATTGAACATGTTACAAAAGGTGCCAATACTTCCAGAATGACCTGTAACAACCTCCAGCTTCTACCAAGGATGAATATAATTTGTCTTCTCATCTAATTTTCGTGTATTTGATTAATTACATTTTCTGGTCATTTTGAACTCAAAAGCTACAGCAGGAGAGGACGTTCGTGCCATTTCTTTAATGTCCACTAGATGGCAGTATGCCTTCATTTACTGTAGAAAACACTTTCAGTTTCAGACGTACTCATCTCACTCCTACTCTCCAGACTGATACTGGGGGTGAAGAAAAAAAAAAACAAATATTCAACAAATCCCTATTTTATATAATTAAAATCCTGATATCTAGTGTAACAAATGAAAAGGAAAAATCTTAGTCAGGTTTGTTTCTCGTGTCATCTTGCCACTGGTAACTTTAGCTTGTTTATTATGGATGTAAATCTACACTATAGTAATTAAAAATAAATTAAATTGAATTGAGCTGAACTGAAATGCTCTGGTTTAATGGAAATTTAAGGAAAAATATCTTTAATAGATTTGCTAAAATGCTTGAAATCTACCTCTTGACAAGATTCGTAACTGTACTGGCTTAATGGTTATCTCTTTAATCAAATAGGAGAGCACTGTCTTTATGTAGTTTGTTTCAATTGTGAACATGGAGAAAGAAAGAAAGGTCTGTCTGAGCTAATGGGCAACACAGAGATAAAGAAAAACTTTCATGGTAAATCAGATACTCTAAAATGCAAGCGTATTATTTGATGTAAAATCGAATGCAGTTAAATGATAGGTGCAATTCTAAAGGATGTGCTGAGAGGAAAATGCAGGTTGTAATTGCGTAATGGGTGTTCAGAAAACGCTACTCTCAAACAAACACATTTAACAGCTCTGAACATTCATATCAGCTGTTATATGGGTCTGCGTGTTGTATTTAACATATTTAAAACTAATAGGCTTTTAAGCTGTTAGCTGCTTTTAAAACCACATTAAAATATTTCGAGCCAAGGGAGATTTTTAGCTACAAGTAGTCTAAGCAGTGCACTTAGTGTTCACAATATTATAATAATATACAGGTGATGATGACACTTTGAGTGGATTCGTGGAAGCACATGTAGGATGCTGCTTTAAATCCTGAGAGATCAGCTGTGCTCTGGATGACTGGATAGTTGGGTTGTATAGACATAATGCACTTGTTGGACATCCAAATTTACAAGAACAGGCATTAAAACTGAGTCCCTTTTCCTACTCTAACAGTCTTCACTGTTCTGGGAAGGATTTCTGAGCATGGCTGTGGGAATTTGAGTCTACTCAGCCACAAGAGAGTTAGTGATTCAGGCACTTATGTCAAGTGAGAAAACCTGTCTAGCAATCGGCCTTCCAGTTCATCAGGGCTCTGTTCAGTTCTTCATCTCATATCGTGTGCACAGGAGCACTGTCATGCTAGAACAGTACATTCTAGACATGGTGTATGTACGTGTACTTATATATGATGTGTTTATAACTAAATCGCCAGATGGAGACCAATTTGTGAGACAATTTGGAAGATTATATAAATGTATAAAATATGGGTTACAATGGATTTTATAAGAGTTTATATTGTTACCTTATATTGTAAGTTTCAATGTTATCATTTTGATTGTTCGAGAAATTGACACGCATCCTGTTTACACGCCATTTTCGTGTCACTTTAATTCCCAACATGTGTCAGACTGTTATTGTAGTGTACTCGACTTCCACTCTTCAAATAATTGACCTGTTCTTATCTGACGGAAAATGGATACTATATTTGCTAAAGAAAAACAGTTAAACATGTACTGAACACATACACATACATTCAAGAGAAGATACTTCACAAAACTTCTAATCAAAACTTAATTGCTTCATTTTACAATTTGTACTGAAACAGTAAAACTACAAGAGGTCGGATTTTTGTATTTTGTCCTCTAGTAGGAAAAGTGCACGATGTGATTAATCTCACTTGGATACTGAAAGCTCATATTTAGGAAGTTTTCCTATTTAAAATATACTCATACAGATATGCTTTCAGCATGTTACACTGTGTCTGAATTTATAGTATGTGGTAAAGAAAGAACTGAAAAGTACACCAAGTATTTTTTCTCTTATCCCACTCAACAGTCATGCTTTGCTCAATAACAATAAAACGTCCTACTCACTTCCTGGTAGTGCCTGAAGTAAGAATATGAGAGCTGAAGTTGACCTGGTAATGTTGCCAAATACCCACACCACTGATGTTTGCATTATTAATGAATTAACATGTAATATGTGATCCCAGTGAGGGATGTAATGAGTGTAGGTGTTCTGAGTGGTTGCATCTGTATGTGTGTGTGTATATGTATGTGTGTGTGCATGCAGACAGAAATACTTTCTTTAGCCTCTAGGACATGTAATACAGAGGCTTTCTTGGAAACCCCCAAGCAACAGTTACCTTAGCAACAGTGCGCTGACAGAACCCATCGTTCTCAAAGAGCGACAAAAGTGGGGGATCAACTTAACCTGCAGAACTCAGAGCACCTCCACAGAGGACACAGTGAGAGACAGAAAGACAAGAGACAGAGGAAGTGTAGAAAAAAAAGAGAGTGAGCAAGTGAGCATGGGGTGGGGTGGGGCCTGGGGGGGTAGTGATGATCATGTTTTTCTTTTCTTTTTACTTGGAAATCATAAACAAGACTTCTTTCTGGGTAAACCTCAGACGCAGATTCTTGTGAAACATCTCGCATATAAACCCGCCAATGTCAGTTCTGTACAATATCACACTCTTTCAGCTCTTGGTTTTCAGCACATGCTTGTGAAAATAAAAGCTCATTTCTGCTCCTCTGCAGGAACCCGAGTCGGTGAAGATGGACCAAGCCAAGGTAACACACATTATGCAAATGGTTTTGACAACTACAAAAACAAGCTAATTTCACATTTCATTATCGTAATGGTGATTTTTTTTTTTTCCTCTTTTTGCAAAGGAGGGAACACAAGAGAAATGAAAGGAGGCATTTGACAAAAACGTGTCTGCACTGAAAGTTAGAAAAAATATATATACTGAGTTCACTGCACTGGACCAGGAGAAAGGCCTGATACCTATCCTGAGAGACCTATGAATGAACACACACACACACACACACACACACACACACAAAACGATTTCATAAAAACACATCATTAATTCCTTTTGCCTTCAGATCTAAAGACCGCAGACTACAAAGAAACTGACTGTAACATTGAGATTATGTTTAAAGGCTGAATTTGTAGAGCGTATATTGTAAATAATAAATACAAAATGAACTACTTTAAGATTTACTGTCATTGGTTTCTGATCCTCCGGTGCACACAATATTTTCTACCCCTTATTGTTTTCAGGGATTTTTTTTAGAAGGGTCATTTCTGTTTAACTACATGACATGCAAAGTATCACACACACTCAGTCCCTGCTCTGGGTTTCCTGTGAATATGGAGCCTATAGTGGTAACACCAGACACACCGTATCACACATCACTATACAGTGTTTACCTACAGGTGAAGTGTTTGTATTAAACACACACCATTAAATAATTCTCCTTTTAACACATCATAGATTTGATTTTCCTATAACACATGTTATAAAGTGATTTATTCCCCAACAATGACGTTTGCCATTTGTCAAATGAACATTTATTTTTTGTATTTCATGATAGTTATGTTTAATGTTGTAGGATACTGTATGTAGGGCGATGTGTAAGAAAGGTTGACTATTTTCCTAATAACATTTAAAGACAGTTGGCGTTTTTTTTACCAGCCTTTCTTATTTCTCCCTTAAGTTAAAACACACACACACACACACACACACACACACACACACACACACACAAACAAATAAATCTCCTCCTCTGACCTAAAGACTTTACCTCATTCTGTTTAAAATAATTGTGACACTCAAAACCCCCCGCTAACGTCAAATATCTACATGCTGAAATGTCACCATCTTAACGCTTGGTTTCTGCGCCATTGACATTACTACATTACTTCAAAACCTTCTTTTGGCTTCTTCCGTCAGGGGTCGCCACAGCGGATCATCCGCATGTTTGATTTGGCACATGTTTTTACGCTGGATGCCCTTCCTAACGCAACCCTCCCCATTTATCTGGGCTTGGGACCGGCACTGAGAGTGGCTGGGGTTGGTTCCCTGACCGGGGATCAAACCCTGGCCGCAGCGGAGAGAGCGCCACATCCTAACCACTAGACCACCAGGGAACATTACTTCAAAAACAATAATGTTAAAACAAGTTTGTTATTATAACCCCGTGACTTGCTTTAAAGCAGGAACTCTTGCTACAGGAGATAATGCAAATTAATCAGAATCCACAATTCATCAGTGCTGTCACAACATTAAGTGATGTTGTCTGTGCTAAAAGTGGTTATACTTCATATCAGTGTAATACTGAGTACAAGTGATCAGATCTTAAAATCAGATTAGTGGATTGAAAGTAAGTGCAAAATACTAAATGTTCCAATAGGACACTATATAGAACTTATTATTAGATTATAAATGTGTTTTAAAACATTACATTCATCATTTAGTCCTCATTTGCTGTTTTATGATTCTTCTGGGAAGTTGTTCCACTAAATTTTGAAGTGTGTTCTTGGAGATTTGTGCTTATTCAGCCACGAGGGTGTTAGTAATGACAGGTACTGATGTAGGGTGAGTAGGACTGGGGTTTAGTCTGCGATTCAATTCATTCCAAAGGTGTTCTATAGCGTTGAGGTCAGAGATCTACAGCAGGCCACTCAACATCTTCCAAAGGATATCTTCATAGAGCTGGCTTTGTGCACAGGGGCCTTGTCATGCTGGAACAGGTTTGTATCTCTTAGTTCAAGTGAAGAAAACAATTGAATGCTTCCACATCCAAAGATGTCCTGTACAATTGTGAGGTAGCAGTTTGGGAAAGAACCACATAAACTTTCTTTCGGCTTCTCCCATTAGGGGTCGCCACAGCGGACCATCTGCATGTTTTTATGCTGGATGCCCTTTCTAAGGCAACCCTCCCCATTTATCCGGGCTTGGGACCGGCACTAAGGCATGTGCAACCCTAATGGCTGGGGTTGGTTCCCTGACCGGGGATCGACCAGGGAACAACATATGGCTGGAAAAAAAAAAACAGGCATTCAATTCTATCGTTAAAAATTGATGGACATTGTATGAGTTATTATTATAGTCAGCAGGCTAGAGCAGAGATTGTGTGGTTACCTTTTAATGTAAAAAAAAAAAGGGTTTGATGCTTTGTCTTATTGAACGTCATCCAGCATAATCAGGTTCAATTACACAATGCACATATGCACTTATGTTTGTATCAACAAAACCGAAAATAAAATCAGTGTTGATACGGAAGCTTAATGTAGAGGTTTTCAAGTGTCAGATTTAAAACTTTAAATCAATCAAACATGAGCAAAACATCATTTTGAGCAATATATGTACTCATTCATTTACATTTTCTGAGTTTTTTTGTCTTTATTTTTATTTTTTTTTAAATCATGTGGGCACAAGCAAATAAACATTGTATTGTAGAATTTCGCATTATCATTAAAAACACATTCCCATTGGTTTTAAGCTCTTTATTGTCTTTGAATTTTCTAAATGTACAAAAAGCATGCAAAAAATAGCCTCTTTATAGATTTTGGTACATATGTACATGGTAACAAGTTGCATTCAATAGTTTTTACTGTGCCATGCTGTTTTTTTCCCCCCGTAAAAATTATAATAAGTTAATACACAAGAATACAGACATCCGTGTAACAACCGAGAACGACAACAAGTCACTGAAGCGAAGAGTAATGAGACATTTCTACATGAGAATCTGCAGTTTGTTTAGACAGAAATCAATTGGAAAATTAGATGCATACAGAAGGATCGATAAATATTTACAACCTTAAAGCTTTGGATCCAAAAGACCTGCACAGCATTCCAACACTGTATCCAACACGGTATCCAACACACCCCTGTGTATTTAGGTTCATAATGTGAGTGGATTTTGAGTGGATATGAAAAATCAGCCCTTGTTAAAAAGCACAACGAAAGTAAAACTTTTTTCTGTTTAAATAAAGAATTTAGTTATTGACAGCGATATCAGCAAAACTATCAGTCAATTAGCACATTTTCTAACTAGCTTGCTAATGGTTAGTAGAATAATGGCATGAAGTTTCATAATGACCTGCTCCCACACTGATACTGGGATATTGGTGCTGGGGAAACATTAGCCAGAGTGCCAGGATTGAATCAACATTGGTGCATCATCATGCTATTATTGGTGACTCGACATTAGCAGGGTTCTTATGGAAAGTTTTGGATTTACCCAGACCTAAAATTGTATAGGAAATTCCAGCCACATTCACATAAAACACACGGAGAACATGGATAGGTGTCCTCTCAGTGATCAGTATTTATGAAGACCAATCACAACAGATGGAAATATAGAAATGGCTTTTGTTACTCATTTAAATTTTGACCAAGCAGAAAATAAGTACCGTATCTACCTACTACCTCCACACTGTTTTATATGGAGGCTTCTTCTGCAGGCAATCAGCTGATTTGTATAAATCCAAACAATAAATCATTTGAATGTGTCAGGCTGAAAGAAGGACTGATGAGCTGTTTATGAACCTCCCCTCAATAGAAGAAAAAAAATGCGCAATTAAATTTATTTACTCATTCAATCGTTCAATCAGCGCAAGGCTGAGCGAGCAATTACTGCAATTGTAACTAAGTCACAAGGACCACCTTAAAAGCCTGCTTTTATTCTCTTACACTCACAATCACTTGACTCTTGACAATGTCACCAAAGAGCGAATGTGGGGGAAAAGTAAGTGACGTGACTCAGTGTGACAGTTGAGACCCCCTAATCAATTGAATTAATCTCAACTGGTTCTCCGATATATTTCACTTGACCTCTAAGCCATCACTTGGTTTCCAGTCCATCACTTCTAGATTTATTATATAGTTTTTGCAATTGATATGAATTAATCTCAAATTGAAATATACAGACTTTACACAGAGGTGCACATCTCTTAGAGAAGATCCATGAAGATTGTGATTACACACAAGGGTCAATACTATGCACAGGGCTAAAAAGGAAATCGATCAGGTTGTGTCTAAACCAGTAGTGGAATGCAGGCTTTGTCTAGCTAACATAAAAAGTGACGAGGTGCTATACAATCTTATTCAAAACAAAAATATAAATAAAAGTAAATGTAGTGTTTTTTAAATTACGTTTTTTTTAAATGACGTAGTGTTTCACAGTGTAAGCTATGGAGAATCCGTGCACTACACACTTTTTTCTCTTTCGAACTCCTAAGCTAAGAATGTACAGTTAGCGGTGTCACAACCACTGCGACGTCTCTGTATGTGTGTGTGTGTGAGAGTAATAAGTGACTGAGGCACTGCACAAATGCAACTAAATGACCCGAACTAGAACAGAAAACACACGGCAGAGCTCACTGTCCATTTTTTCCCCACTATAAAGCATCTATATACACAGAATAAACCTCAGAGCAAGACATACACGTTAGCTATTCATACTGTATGTGTACAATAGAATGTGTTAAAGGGGTTTTATTAATATCCTTGAGTCGTACAAGTTGTAAAATAAGATACTTGAGTCGTAATGTGTTTATGAATATACTGCACCTGATAGTAGAGGCTTTTGTAACGAGTTCAGAGGTTATACTGAGGTCCTGGACATGCCATGTGTGACGCATACAACGTACAACAACAAACAAGTGCATAGTAAACGTTTAAGGGGACACGTGCATTACGTTTGTGAAACCCACATGCTGTGTTTGATTATAGATTTGTGACCACTGTACACTTCTGTTTGTGCATCCAAAAAAAAAAAAAAAACAACAACATGGAAGTGTGCGCATGCTACACTTCACACATCAACAAACACACAAACGTGTTACATTCATTTCTCCTCCAAACACAGGGGATGATCAATAGAAATGGCCATTTACACACAAAGGGAAATTAAAGGTATTTGTCCGAGAGAGAGAGAGAGAGAGAGAGAGAGAGAGAGAGAGAGAGAGAAAGAGAAAGAGAGAGAGAGAGAGAGAGAGAGAGAGAGAGAAAGAGAGAAAGAGAGAAAGAGAGAGAGCGAGAGAGAGAGAAAGGGAAAGAGAGAGAGAGAGAGAAAAAGAGAGAGAGAGAGAGTCAGGCTAATGGGTAACGATGAGAAAACACCATCTGTTAGGGAACATGAGAGTCATTACATCATTCAGAAAGCCAAGGTAATGTGGGAACTCACGCCTCTGTATTTAAACATCCAGTGGGCGAATACAAAAGACAAATTCTAACAGCTGTCCATAAAACAGCAATGCTGGTCAATACAAAATCATGAAATAAAAAGAAAAATCCAGATGGAATTAGGCATAATGTGCAGGTTTTCTTTTACATCTAATATCCTGAAGGTGGAGTCCGGAAGCCTCTAGGGTTCAGTGTGCTGTTTGGTGAATATATGATTATTATTATATGAGCTTGATTAAAATTGTTTTACACCTGCAGAAGAATAAATAATTAAAGGACCACATTGTGTTGGTTTTCTCATGCCTAGATTCATGTCTGTGACAGTTAATGTCACAAAATTTATCATTACATATTGCTGTTTTGGGTTTTGACCATTTTTTTGCCCAGAAATGTAAGTGTAGGTAAAGTGCTGTTTCTAATAGCTGCATTTAAAAAAAATCTATGTGGCTAAACATTACTTTGATGTGCCTAATATTTCAATAATCCGATAAGGCATTGCCATCTTCACTCTGGAAGCGATCCCTGGCTGCTGAAAGCTCGACATGTCCCGCTTTAGATGATATTTACTACGAATAACAGACCGTTTTTATTTATGCGAAAATCGAACAGTTTACGATTAAACAAATCATGTTGAGAAAACGTGAGCTGATTAATTAACAGTTCTTATGACTGCCACTATCAAAAGACATCACTGCAATATGTATTTGTTCAGAGCACGAATTACTGCTTCAATCCAATTGAAATGTCGGTCAATTCAAAAACGTTTGATTATCAGCAGCCCGCAGTTCCCTGTTAAACCAATTTCATCTCCCTGAACCCGGGTGAACATTGTATGGATGTAATCCAGGACAAAAGGAAGGTGTAAATGTTGAATAACACGCGGCGTTCCGGGTTTAATGCTAATCACAGCGTTCAGACGATCCTGTCTTCTTGCTTTCTACACACTCAATGACTTGCGATTGTGTTTATGTATGCGTTTATGACAGACGAACCGTCGGGCGTTCTCTTGTCAGCATCTCTCGCTGACAAATAAGCCGCTGCGAAGTGGCGAGACTGGTAAACGATGACACATTCTGCTCCTGTAGGGAGACAATAGCACATTGTGACACACAATATGGTGTCTGTGTTACTACAGTCTAAATGAACGATTTAGACTTGAAACATTTACCATCATCCAATGTCCTAGTGATTTGTAGCTCATTTGCAGATCATTTGTAGTGATTTGTGTGTGTGTGTGTGTGTGTTTCAAATGAGGAGCCCTCTAACATTTGCATGTTAGCCCTATTCTGAAATGTGTGCTTGCACAAAAAAAAAATCATAGCCCTCTCATAGTGACTGAGTTTTGCCCACTTGAATAAAAAAAAACACAATCTTCAATTGGTTTGTGCATGTGTGTGTACCAAAATGGCAAGCAGTCCAAAACTGGCCATGTGTCCAATAAATATAACAGTATGCAAAGCAGAACAAGGCAGCACAACATCGAAATTACATTACATATGTACAAAATGTTTCCCTTCTTCCACTTTTCCAGTGAGACGATGAAGCTATGTTGCTTTAAATGAGTTCCCAGGCTTCTGGCGGTCCATCCATAGTTTAAACAATGTTATAATGTTCGGTTTGCCATCCAAAAAAAAAAATCTCCATTCATAAATGATGAAGGGTAAAACGTGTTGAGAGCATGAGGAAAGAAAAAATGTCTGCAAAGCCAATTAATAAAAAGATATGATACGCTCTTGAATGCTCCTTAAAATCCCAGACTTATCTTTATACAAGAGATTTTCTCTGTACAGGACTGTGGTTGGCAGGAGGAGTGTCTTTGCACAGCGGAGGAGAAGAGTCCAGCGTCGACGTGTTAATCGCAAAGCAAGGTAGATCCGGCCAAACCGCCAGCGTCAAAAGGCTTTGGAATAAGACACATCATTAGAGAATGAGAAAGCAGGATATATATCGGAAACGTTTGCAAACTGTGGAGAGTTTATGACGATTGTGTTGATGTGAAAAGTAAGGTTTAATTCAGCGTGTAACGTAGGAAGAAGTAAAGAGTGGAGCTTATGGCTGATAAAGCGCACAAGCTTATGAGCGATCGTCAGAAGAGGGCGGTTCATCTTCGTGCAGGTCCTCGAGCTCCACTTCCCGTCCAGCTTCTCCACTGCTGCCTTTTCTGAAAGACACACACACACACACACATTATGTAGATAGGTCCAAATAAAATGTTTCAGCTCTGAACAAACTCACAAGTTTTTCACACTTGAGTCGGTGCTCAGGAAGGGATTCTGGTTTTGCTTCGGGAGGGGAGTTGGTAATCGCAGAATTGCTTCCACGTAAAAATGAATTATTTCGAAACTGGATCGAACCCATAAGGTCGAACTTTTGCGCATGCTGGTTTACAAAATGTAAGGCACCAGATTCATACAGTTATAGTCTTTATTCTTGTTAACAAAGAAAGCCTTTTTAGGATATGGAATGTAATTGTGCAGGATTACCTACAAACAGTGAGACATTAGAAGATTTGTATCCATGATCATAGGAATCATGCTCTAGTGCCAAGAAAGTCTTGATTTACATAAATTCCTGGACCAGTTGTCCAATACCAAACTGCCAAATATTAAGCTTTTGAATGTTTGTTTTTTTTTTTTTTTTTTTTTTTACAAATATTTAAAACTATTTGTCAGAAATGGACATGAATTAACTGAACACATACATTCATCTAGTATGTTATAATGTTTCCCTTTGTCTTCTTTAAAAGATTAAGGTGGACAACACTTAAGTGTGGATAGTTTCCACAAACTACATTACTACACACACCAAGAAATCTTCTGAACTCTCAATTCAGGAGGCTCAAGGACCAGAAAAAATTTTCTCAAAGCAAAAAAAAACCCAATTTCTTTTTAAGTTCGACATCATTACCATCTTTGAATGCAAACAAAAGCTTAGACAATGAAGAGATGAAGCAATGAAGTGATGAGAACTGACAAACACAATAACAGTCACAATTAGACACAACATGTTCTGCAGGGGAAAGATGGAAAAAAAAATATGCAAAAAAGCAAACGTGTGATGTAGTTTGGGGTTTCCCACGTGACAGCAATGAACACATGGTGCTAAACTGGGGAACAAATGTCACACAGTGGAAAAGATGGACAACAATGACATCCAAGCATCAATACCCACAGGTAACAGCAACATCTTCTACAGTAACAACCAACCTTTACCTTAAAGAAGGGTGGAGTTTAATAGAGGGACGAAACGGCCACAAGTCCCTGCAGAGGAAAGAGAGAGTGAAGCACAGAGAGTCAGAAGTCAAAATATCTCAGAGAATGCACAAAATAGGATGGCAAGAAGTGAACTTTCACATTGACGTAAAAGGGTTTTACAGCTTTGCCGTAGCACAATATGGCATTTACGTCATCATTCATGTGAAAGTCTGAGGAAATTGCTGCAATTTCTGTTACCAAAATTCTTCAAAATGTCTTTAAACCTGTATTTGCATTTAACATGCTCATCCCCATCCAGTTGTGATAATTAAATTGAGCTAAGCATGAGCAGGAAGATTTTTTTTTGATAACCCTACACTAGCGAATAGATACAAACAACATTTCACCTAGCAAATGAAGAGCCAGAAACAACCCAGGCTGCAGTAAAAGAAAGTTTTCCTATCAACCTCAAATCTCCCACATCATGTAAATGAGGCAGCTGGCACCTGAACACAATTTTTCGACGACTATTTCTCATCAACCGAAACAAAGGACCTGCCAATCATTTAGAAACAATTGCAGACCATTTTCAGAACATTCCATACTTGAGTTCAGTTTTCTTTCTAAATTTGTAAAAGAAATAAAGATCATCTAAAAGGTAAATGTGATACGCATAAGTGACATTGACAACAAAATATTCAAACTTTCTCCAGGGGTTTCTCTGAACCTCCATGCTGAAAACAAGGCCTTCAAATTCCATACAATTTCATGCATCTTAGACCTGAGTGACAACTCGAGAGATGTGCCAGTATATAAACCCAGTGATGGACAGCAAGTGGATCATAAGCCCATGTCACATTAAACATATACCGTCATTTCGGACTATTAAGCGCACCCATATATAAGCCGCACTTAACAAAGCCGAATTTGACAAAGATTTTTATTTTGAACATAAATACGCCGCACCTGTCTATAAGCCGCAGGTGTCTACACTGAAAATAATGAACTTTACACAGGCTTTAACGAAAGAGAGTGACTGTTACACGGTGTATCGGGTGAAATATGTTGTGGCTCCTTTAAGAGCGGAGCCGCATTTTTCCGGTATTACTGCATGTGTGCAAGGCCGAGGAATATGTCCTTATTGTTTTCTGATGCTCATTTCTAAGTTTCTTTGACTTCGTTCTAAAATTTCATTGGTCTAATGTTATGTTGCTCAGTTTTTTGGCTTGAAGTTTGTGAAACTGGGAAAAACTCAGGAAAAATCCATAAATTAGCCGCTTCATTGTTTAAGTCGCGGGGTTTAAAACGTGGGAAAAAAGTAGCGGCTTATAGTCCGAAAAATACGATAGTGTAATTAGTCTTGAAGTCAACGACCTTGCATAGGATTTAATTGACTAATAGTCTTAAGAACACATCCACTGTAAATGAATTCTTCATCAGGGAGAGCTTGTGTTTCTTGCCTTTTAACACAGTTCCAGCAACAAACAAAACCCTGTGAAAAACTTATTACATGCTTGATAAACTCTACCAATATGTGGAGAACTAGATAATAAACCTAGTTCTTAAAAACCATTACAGTTTTTTTTTTCCCTTTTCACAAATTGTTTTTCACATGAGGTTGGAACATATTCTTTACCAGTACAGAATAAAAATAAGCTGCATCTGATTACAAATTACATCACTAATTATGTGAATGCTTATGGAGCTAATGGATTTTTGCAATGGATCTTATGGATCTTGGCCAAACAATACTCCTGTGACATCTTGTACTGCTTAACAATATAAAAAAAAAAAATCAAATTTGGACATTATTTGACTTTGACTTTATTTGATTTCGCTTCAGAACATTGCTGCATGTAAACGTATAAATTGTATGTAAAAGTTATGTATACAGTCCCACATGGTTTTGGCAGAAATTAGCCTCAGCTTGGTAATTGGTTGGGTGCTAGAGAGCCACATGGTTTGGTTCCAGGTCCATTGAAATCCCCTGAGGCACCACAGAGCTCTGAGTATCTTCTCTAAGTAGATGTTTTACAGTAGCTACAGGAACATAAAGACAATTCACCAAATGCTTCAAATTTGCATGTTCTGATTTTAAGAATCACTTCTGTCAGGTTTAGAAGATTAGCTATAACTCTTCTTAAGCTTGTGTGAATAAATAAATTATAAAAAAAACAATAAACACATGAATAGGTTGTAATTTGTATCTTATAAGAATTTTTCTACCAAATCTACCACTTGCACATGGACAGATTGAATAACAGAAGCCTATTCGTTTACTGCTCGCTTATAAATGGTTGAGAACAGATGTTGAATGTCTTTCTTTTCCCCTGTATGAAGTTTCTTTTCTAACACTCAGTGACAATCAATGTCTCTGGTATCAGACAATACAATGGCAGCAAATACCAGAAATTTCAAAGAACTTCCAACAGAAATAGTAGATTAGGGAGGAAAACAATTAATTCTACAGATTTATACAGGATTTACACATTTCTCTTAAATATTTACTGACAGGATTCAACATCTGCCCTCTGACATTTAGTATAAGTGAGCTAATAGTAAATGCTTTTTTAGTTCAGTGCAGTGAAACATGGTGAAATTTTATTTTGCGGTAGTTCAAATCTTTGTGGACACCCGACCACAAGATTGGTTTATGCTTTTTGGACACCCAAGTCTACATTCATTCATTCGCTGCTACAATAACCTCCACTCTTCTGGGAAGATGTTCCACTTGATTTTGGAGTGTGCTTGTGGGGATTTGTGTTAATTCAGTTACATTGGCGCAAGAAAAAGTCTGGGGTGCTGTCAGTGTTCCAATACATGATAAAAGTGTTCAGTAGGTTTGAGGTCTGAGCTGTATTGCAGGACATTTAAGACTTTGCGCTCGCTTTGTGCAAAGGGGTACTGTCATGCTGGAACAGGTTTGGGTCTTTTAGTTCCCTAGTGAAAGGGATCCTAGTGCAGGGAAAAGTCTGGTGTCCCAATACTTTTGTTTATATAGTGTGCTGTAGCTGAAGGAGTCTTTTAGAGCACTGATTCATTTCAACCTAACAAAACTTAGAACATGTTGCTGTGTAGATATTGAATTTCCTTTGCATCTGGTAGCATTACTAAGAAGGAGTGTTATGTATTCTAGTACTGTGTCATTGCACATACACTCAAACACACACACACACACACACACACACACACACACACACACACACACTATATTTGCACAATTGTGGCCAATTTAGAGGCACCAATCCAAATAAGGCATGTTTTTAGAGAGCAGAAAACCAAAAGAAACTGGCTCGCACGCACACACACACACACACACACACACACACACACACACACACACACTCCAAATACATACAGAATTCACAAGACATATACAAAGGCTTTAAACATAGAATAAAAAACGAAGACTCTGGAGGTATAAAGCAGCAAGTCTACCTGCTGCACTGCCCACATGGCCACATCCTAATCAAAAAGACTATGACAGCTATAGACAATATATCAGAAAGTGGGCTGTAAGAGAAAGGTGCAGAGCAGCAACATGGCTGCCCAGGCTGTGAGACAGGAGAGGAGAATCACACCATGTGGCGTCTACCTGCTGTCCTTGACTAAAATGTCCTGATGATACATGCAGGGGGCTTCGAATTTACTGCTTACTGTCAGTCGGCCACCAAGCAACACAGCAGAGAAGGGGGAGGGGTAAACGAGAGAGGGTTGAGAAAAGCAAAAGGAGCATGCTGTTCAAGCTAGTGTTTATCAATCAATATATTTGCTATACATCGGATTATGTGAAACATACCTGTACTATGGAGTTGTGCAATGTCCCTCAATACATCGTTTTATTTTTTGTAAAATATTGTTAGTATACGCTGATGCAAATACTCGTGGTTTGATTCGGATGACTTTAAAAAAACATTTACCTTAGCTACTTTCCTAATTATGCCAACATGCTAACGATCAGTTATTAGCAAAAGCAACAGTTTTGAGTTTGTTTAGCTACAAGCTTTGTAGGCTGACAGATTAGATAAATAACATGTAATGCTAAAATAAATATTTCCCTTCCCAATGATCTGTAAACTAACCTTGACAGCTTAGGCTAGAGGACAGAACAGGAAGAAAGATATTCCTGCTAGTTGTGTCGAATGAAGGTTAAAGCATTGCACTGCCTTGAAGACATTTTCTGTGGCTCGCCGCATCATTTTCAGCTTTAAAAACAGTTAACACGGCGAGGGGGAACCCGAAACCGTGAAACGAATCGTGAAAGTACTGCGTCCTCAATTCAATCTGATTGACTGGTAGTCACATGACTAAAAGCACACCAAATGATAATGGTGATAACCGCACAGAAAATACACTATATACACTATACTGCACATTATTATGCCATTAATAGTATGTTGTGTACAGAATATACTAGCACCATATATAGCACTGCACTAATATACAGGACAAGTAGGTATGTCATTTCGAACACAGTTACGGATGCAATGAGACGGCAAGTCTGACTAAGGAATGAAGCGAGTTTGAGTGAGCGTGAGATGTGATCTTAATAAGGAAGACAGGGAATATAGAGGTCCTGACATGCAGTCAGTTTATTCTCACCAGACATCCACTCACAGCCTTGCTTCACACATGCCTCGTTAAAAAAAAAAAACTCTTGGCTAGAAAAATAGCCCACGAAAAAAAAAGACAAATAATTGACACGCTGTGAGTCAGGATTGCTTCTGCAAGGCACCATGAGGGGAAATGAACTCGGTAAGGACTCTGAGAGCGAGCTGCATTTTCAACATGAAATCCTAAAGAAGAATAGACCGGAGGTAAATGTCATGAATGCTACTATGGAAACGCATGTTAGCAGTTTGAGGTTAAGGTAATGGGTGGTTATTAGTGTGGTCCTCCTGTATTCCTCTTCAAATAGTGAAGCGAGGTGCTTAAAATCATCCTTGGTTACAGAACAAAACAGTAGTAATGAGTGATTGAAGCAAAAATTTATTTTATTTGAAAAAACATATAAAATATTTTCAGTGAATTTAATGAATGATGTCTTATTTTTTATCAGTCTGAATTTTAAACAATACTAATTACTACTGTTATTGGCATTTGTTTTTATTTATTAAATCTGGGCTCCTGTTATTACTGTGATTCCAGTGAAAACACCACACAGGCCAATAAAAATTGTATTATTATAGTTATTATATTATATCAAGTATGGAAAATAAAAGGGTTGAAAATTCCACATATACAGTATATATTTTACAAGATTCTGGAAGGAAAGATGATGCCTGAGGAATAGGGAAGGAGTGTGCTGGTACTGATATTTAAGAATAAGGGAGATGTGCAGACCTGCAGTAACTACAGGGGAATAAAGTTGATCAGTCACACCATGAAGTTATGGGAAAGAGTTGTGAAAGCCAGGCTGAGAGAAGAGGTGACCATCTGTGAGCAACAGTATGGTTTCATGCAGAGGAAGAGCACCACTTATTTGCTTTGAGAATGTTGATGGAGAAGTATAGAGAAGGTCAGAAGGAATTGCATTGTGTGTTTGTGGATTTAGACTAAGCATACGACAGGGTGCTGAGAGAGGAGTTGTGGTATTGTATGAGGAAGTCAGGTGTGTCAGAGAAGTATGTGAGGGTGGTGCAGAACATGTATGAGGACAGTGTGACAGCAGTGAAGTGTGCAGTAGGAATGACAGACTGGTTCAAGGTGGAGGTTGGACCGCATCAAGGATCGACTCTGAGGACTTTCCTGTTTGC